>NC_059215.1:47855488-47910488 GCF_020615455.1 Coregonus clupeaformis | reverse complement strand
TGGCCTGGAAACACTGGAAACCACAGCGTTGTTGGCTCAAACCTCTGCAGACAGACATTTGTTTTGTCCTTTAGTGATATTCTATTACATGTTATTACATTCAATACAACTGCAAGCCCCCTCACCAAAGTTTTTCAGCTTCAGTTTTCCTCAGTTTTGCCCTTAGCTGCAGTATACTGATAGCTGATATACTGTGGTATGCTGTGTTCCAGTTAACTTAAATAACTGATACGCTGTGTTCCAGTGAACTTAAATAACTGATATGCTGTGTTCCAGTGAACTTAAATAACTGATACGCTGTGTTCCAGTGAACTTAAATAACTGATACGCTGTGTTCCAGTGAACTTAAATAACTGATATGCTGTGTTCCAGTGAACTTAAATAACTGATATGCTGTGTTCCAGTGAACTTAAATAACTGATACGCTGTGTTCCAGTGAACTTAAATAACTGATATGCTGTGTTCCAGTGAACTTAAATAACTGATACGCTGTGTTCCAGTTAACTTAAATAACTGATATGCTGTGTTCCCTTCTCCAGATCAAGACCGGTGCCCCATGCAGGTCTGAGCGTCTAGCTAAGTACAACCAGCTGCTCAGGTGAGCTCCGTCTTTAAACTCTTAACTCAGCTGTATAAAATGCGTTCACTAGTATAACTACCATGTCATATGTTCTTCATTGGATATATCATTTGACTTAAAAGAGCTAGGCTTGGCCCAAATATCACTCATCTAAATGTACAATTATCAAGGATAATAGTAGGCTGTTTCGTTACTCTTGTTTTTGCCGTTATAATGGTTTCAAGTATTGAAACCTCAAACTGATTGTTTCACTTCCTTCCCGTCCGTAGGATTGAGGAGGAGCTTGGAGACAAGGCTGTCTTCGCTGGCCAGAACTTCAGGCACCCAATCTAAGGAGGTCCTCTATTCTTGGGCCTTCTTGATAACCCCCCCCCCACACACACACACACACATATATAAAAGCCACGCTAGGTCACTCGCCCTGCCCTGTCCAGAGGGAGGAAGATGGAACGGCATTGCAATGAAACCCAAGGTCCAAGTATGTCCAAGCTGTGGAAACCCTGATCTAACTCCTGACTACAGTAACACCAACCCATCCGCTATGATTTGGCTCCTTAATAGTGTTGGTCCTGTTGTTTGTGTCAGTGTTAACATTGTCGTGTGAAGACGAGATCTTTTTTTTAGTTTTCGCCTCTTTGTGAGTGTTGTGTAGTGATTCTTGGTTGTCTCCTATGAGTGTTATTATTCTAGTGGAGCGCTACTGTTAAGTTTAGCACTGTGCTGTTATTGGGCAGGACAGACAGAGTACTGTTGTATGTGCAATGTGTCGCCTCTGATGAGAAGTTTCTAATGTTCCTACTGTAAGCGTTGGCAGAATTACAAGAAATAAACAATCTCCTTTGAAACCGGAACAAGAGATGTCATTCTGTGTCCCTGTGTGCTTTCTTGTCACAAGAAAATGTGTAAAACTATTTTATACTGGCAATCATTACATTTCACTATAGCCATCTACCCATGTTTTATTATCCTCGTAATTACCGGACTGATTACCGCTGTAGCAAAAAACAGAATTTAATGACTTCTGGATGGTTGTACAAGGTTAATGTTTTCCTTTTGCAATGATTATTTACAAACTTTAGTGACATCTCATGGATGGGATGAGGACTTTGGACCTATATGAACTCCAGGGATAGGCTTGTTCATAACCGGCTGTTATCTGCAGGCCCTAGCGGGATCTATGTTGTGATGTAATTGGAACTGCCAGTGAGAGGCAGTAACATGAGCCGGTGCTGAGAGGGACAGGGACGCCATTTCTGGACGTAAAATGATCCAGCAGGGCAGAGATGCCTCCCTTGAAGGGCCTGTGAGTTCCAGATGTGGGTTCAACTGCTATTTGACATTTCAAATAGTTTATATGTGCTTGATTGAGCTTGCCTGGTACAATGGAACCAATGGAACAGTGCCAAAAAGTGCCAACCCCTCCCATCTGGCCCTCCAAACAGGTTAAAGCAAACGCTCAAAGTATTTGAAAGATTTAAAATACTATTTGAACCCAGCTGTGACATTTTATGCTGTAGGCTTACTGAGCCTTGCCAAGATGGATGTTCAATCAGCAGCGTTACAGTACATTGCTGCTGGCCAAGCTGAATCAGCCATTGAGGTTGGCGGTTCATTCCTTTGGGGAACTTTATGGAACTGCCTGTCACCATTGTTTAGCTGTCTACAGTTCATTATCCTTCTAGGTTATTGGTATAACACAAAAAGCACACACAGTCAACACGAGAATTCTGTATTTTAGAAACTGCAGACATTCAGCAATAGATGCTATTCAACTGTATTATTAAGCATGTAATGCAATGTTGTGAAAATACATCAAGTATACTGTACATGTCTACCACACAGATACTACTACCACATGTCTCATACTTCTAGTATATATGTCTCATACTTCTAGTATATATGTCTCATACTTCTAGTATATATGTCTCATACTTCTAGTATATGTGTCTCATACTTCCAGTATATACACGACCTGTCAAACGTTTTAGAACACCTACTCATTCAAGGGTTTTTCTTTATTTTTACTATTTTCTACAATGTAGAATAATAGTGAAGACATCAAAACTATGAAATAACACATATGGAATCATGTAGTAACCAAAAAAAGTGTTAAACAAATCAAAATATATTTTATATTTGAGATTCTTCAAATGGCCAGCCTTTGCCTTGATGACAGCTTTGCACACTCTTGGCATTCGCTCAACCAGCTTCACCTGGAATGCTTTTCTAACAGTCTTGAAGGAGTTCGCACATATGCTGAGCACTTGTTGGCTGCTTTTCCTTCACTCTGCGGTCCGACTCATCCCAAACCATCTAAATTTGGTTGAGGTCGGGTGATTGTGGAGGCCAGGTCATGTGATCCAGTGCTCCATCACTCTCCTTCTTGGCAAAATAGCCCTTACTCAGCCTGGAGGTGTGTTGGGTCATTGTCCTGTTGAAAAACAAATGATAGTCCCACTAAGCCCAAACTAGATGGGATGGCGTATCGCTGCAGAATGCTGTGGTAGCCATAAGTGTGCCTTGAATTCTAAATAAATCACAGACAGTGTCACCAGCAAAGCACCCCCACACCATAACACCTCCTCCTCCATGCTTTACGGTGGGAAATACACATGCAGAGATCATCCATTCATCCACACTGCGTCTCACAAAGACACGGCGGTTTGAACCAAAAATCTCAAATTTGGACTCCAGACCATAGGACACATTTCCACCAGTCTAATGTCCATTGCTCGTGATTCTTGGCCCAAGCAGGTCTCTTCTTCTTATTGGTGTCCTTTAGTAGTGGTTTCTTTGCAATGATTTGACCATGAAGGCCTGATTCTGTCACGGATGCCGCCGAGGCTGCTCCTCCTCCTTGCTCGGGCAGGCTTCGGCGTCCGTCGTCCCCGGAGTACTAGCTACTACCGTTTGATGTTTTCGATGTTTGTTTTGTCATGTCTAGTTAGTGCACCTGTTTCGTATTCTGTATTGATTGTGTCACCTATAAGTTCCCCTATGTTATGTTTGTATCTTGTGTGTTATTGTTCCACCTGTCGTGTTTTGATAGGTTCGGTGCCTTGGCTCTATATAGTTATTTACGTTACTGCGCGTATTTTGTTCGCCTCCAGTGTTTTGAGGTCGTTTATTTTTGTGTCTATTTTCAAGTGTTAGTAAAGTCGTCTTGACTTATCCTCTGTGTCCTGCGATTGACTCTACCACCGCATCCACATCAGCACATTCTGACAGATTCACACAGTCTCCTCTGAACAATTGATGTTGAGATGTGTCTGTTACTTGAACTCTGTGAAGCATTTATTTGGGCTGCAATTTCTGAGGCTGGTAACTCTAATGAACGTATCCTCTGCAGCTGAGGTAACTCTGGGTCTTCCATTTCTGTGGTGGTCCTCATGAGAGCCAGTTTCATCATAGCGCTTGATGGTTTTAGCGACTGCACTTGAAGAAACTTTCAAAGTTCTTGACATTTTCCGGATTTACCTTTATGTCTTAAAGTAATGATGGACTGTTGTTTCTCTTTGCTTATTTGAGCTGTTCTTGCCACAATATGGGCTTGGTCTTTTACCAAATAGGGCTATCTTCTGTATACCCCCCCTACCTTGTTACAACACAACTGATTGGCTCAAACACATTAAGAAGGAAATAAATTCCACAAATTAACTTTTAAGAAGGCACACCTGTTAATTGAAATGCATTCCAGGTGAATACCTCATGAAGCTGGTTGAGAGAATGCCAAGCGTGTGCAAAGCTGTCATCAAGGCAAAGGGTGGCTATTTGAAGAATCTCAAAATATATGTTGATTTGTTTAACACTTTTTTGGTTACTACATGATTCCATATGTGTTATTTCAAAGTGTTGATGTCTTCACTATTATTCTACAATGTAGAAAATAGTAAAAATAAAGAAAAACCCTTGAATGGGTAGGTGTTCTAAAACTTTTGACCGGTAGTGTATGTCTCATAGAGAATTACTGCAATCAACTGCATTTCTGTAAGGAAATGGGTCTTACTGATGATGTCTTTTGCCAGACTGATTTGAAAAAGGTGGAATTTGGAATGATCTTGGTCGTAGCCCTGACCAAGCTCTGACCAATTTCTGACCAAGCACTGACCAAGCACTGACCAAGCTCTGACCAATTTCTGACCAAGCCCTGACCAAGCCCTGACCAAGCACTGACCAAGCCCTGACCAACTCCTGCCTTGTTAAGAGTTCTGCACTTCCAGCTCTTTTCTTTGGATCATACTCCACCTGGTGGTTACTGCTGTGAACCACGACTATGTTCCTACTAGTGATTCACATCAGATGTAATGCTAGAGGTATCTATTTTTCCTCCATTGGATGTGTAGTGTTTCCAACCTGACTGTTATAAAGTACACTACATTACCAGCAGTATGTGGACACCCCTTCAAATTAGTGGATTCGGCTATTTCAGCCACACCCGTTGCTGACAGGTGTATAACATTGAGTGATCAGACACGTGCACGCTCAAACACACAGGAGTCGTTAAAATAGCCTCAAGCTTCTAACAATTTGATATGACATACACTACATGACCAAAAGTATGTGGACACCTGCTTGTCGAACATCTCATTCCAAAATCATGGGCATTAATATGGAGTTGGTCTCCCCCTTTGCTGCTATAACAGCCTCCACTCTTCTGGGAAGGCTTTCCACTAGATGTCGGAACATTGCTGCAGGGACTTGCTTCCATTCAGCCACAAGAGCATTAGTGAGGTCGGGCACTGATGTTGGGAGATTAGGCCTGGCTCGTAGTCGGCATTCCAATTCATCCCAAAGGTATTCGATGGGGTTGAGGTCAGAGATCTTTGCAGGCCAGCCAGTCATGTCTCCTGAGTGGCGCAGTGGTCTAAGGCACTGCATCGCGGTGCTAACTGTGCCACTAGAGATCCTGGTTCGAATCCAGGCTCTGTCGCAGCCGGCCGCGACCGGGAGACTCATGGGCGGCGCACAATTGGCCCAGCGTCGTCCAGGGTAGGGGAGGGAATGGCCGGCAGGGATGTAGTTCAGTTGATAGAGCATGGCGTTTGCAACGCCAGGGTTGTGGGTTCGTTTCCCACGGGGGGCCAGTATAAAAAATAAAAAATAATAATAATAAAAAAAATAAAATAATAATAATAATAATAATAATAATAATGTATTCACTAACTGTAAGTCGCTCTGGATAAGAGCGTCTGCTAAATGACGTAAATGTAAATGTAAATGTAATGTTCTTCCACACCGATCTCGACAAACCATTTCTGTATGCTTTGTGCACGGGGGCATTGTCATGCTGAAACAGGAAAGGGCCTTCCCCAAACTGTTGCCACAAAGTTGGAAGCACAGAATTGTCTAGAATGTCATTGTATGCTGTAGCGTTAAGATTTCCCTTCACTGGAACTAAGGGGCCTAGCCCGAACCATGAAAAACAGCCCCAGACCATTATTCCTCCTCCACCAAACTTTACAGTTGGCACTATGCATTGGGACAGGTAGCGTTCTCCTTGCATCCGCCAAACCCAGATTCGTCCGTCGGATTGCCAGATGGTGAAGTGTGATTCATCACTCCAGAGAATATGTTTCCACTGCTCGAGAGTCCAATGGCGGCGAGCTTTAAACCACTCCAGCCAACGCTTGGCATTGTGCATGGTGATCTTAGGCTTGTGTGCGGCTGCTCGGCCATGGAAACCCATTTCATGAAGCTCCCAACAAACAGTTATTGTGCTGATGTTGCTTCCAGAGGCAGTTTTGAGGCAGTTTGGACCTCGGTAGTGAGTGTTGAAACCGAGGACAGACGATTTTTACACGCTTTGCATTTCAGCACTCGGCGGTCCCGTTCTGTGAGTTTGTGTGACCTACCACTTTGCGGCTGAGCCGTTGTTGCTCCTAGACGTTTCCACTTCACAATAACAGCACTTAGAGTTGACCAGGGCAGCTCAAGCAGGGCAGAAATTTTACGAACTGACTTGTTGGAAAGGTGGCATCCTATGACGGTGCCACGTTGAAAGTCACTGAGCTCTTCAGGAAGGCCATTCTACTGTCAATGTTTGTCTATGGAGATTGCATAGCTGTGTGCTCGATTGTATACACCTGTCAGCAACGGGTGTGGCTGAAATAGCTGAATCCACTAATTTGAAGGGGTGTCCACATACTTTTGTATATATAGTGTATGTCCAAATCAAATTGAGAGTTTGTTCGGTTCTACAAAATGTGTCATATTTTGTGGACATACCAGTGGACAGACAGTGGGCCTAACATACATTGGATAGGATCTGATTCTATTATGGCCCGATTCTATTCCTATGGCCGAGATTACAAAAGTTGTAGTGGCGATTAAAACGCCACAGAAACTATGGCTTTCGCTTTCCACTAGATCTTGGGTTGGGTGATACCCATTTATTGTACTAGATATAAAATATAAACAACATACAGCTAGCTACCTTGCATACAAATGGGTTTACTGTCTTGATTTATGGGCTTAAAAAAAGCACCCTAACGAAGATAGTATTCTATTTTTTTTGTAAGGTACACGACCTAGGACCCGACCCGATTGGACCTGAGTGACAAAAAAAGTATGTTTATCAGCCAAGTTGCTCTTCTTGTTAATGAATAGGTTTGTATATGTTGGCTAGGCAAGTCAATAGCCTTTATGTTGGCTAGGCTAGTGAATAAATTAACCTTATAAAATAAATAAGTTATGCAGAGCGGGTCCTTTTGGGTCTATCAGCTGTAGTTACATAGACCCGAGACCAGATGACAATCAAACAGGACCCTACCCGGACCTGAGGGACAAGTTTGAATTTTTGACCCGGACCAGCTCTGTCCCGGGTCGGGTCTCTGTTATTTGGGTTCGGGTGGACCAGTGAAGAACTCTGTGGTCACGTTCTTGGAGTTTCCCATTTCTTCTACAGTAGGTGGCAGTCATTTACTAGTAGATGGAATGCCCATCTCCACATCCCAAAATGAAGAAGAGGAGGTGTCACGCTTAGTACTCCTCTCAAAGATACCGGCTCCTTCTGCTATTTCTACTTCTCTCACACTGTGCCTCTTTAGCCAACTGAAGAGAAAATACCCGATTACTCCCTCTTTACTCCATACGCCATCATTGTATGACAGAATTAATATCAAACGTGGTCAGTTGCGTTTTCAATTAAAAAGATCCCCCAGTGGCTCGTGGCTGGCTAGCTAGGCTAGCTACTCCTGTAGTAGCAGCAGCACTTGGCTTGCTAGCTAGCTAGCTGCCTGAGCTATTGTTACTTGTTGTTGTTGCAGTCAAATCTCAAACAAATCACAGATGTAGAACAAGCTCTTCAAGGTAAGTGTTGCAATAGCTGTGGCTAACTAAGTTATACTCCTGCTTTGATGGCCATGAATAAAAGGGCGTAAGGGCAAATAAAATAAGTAACGTTAGCTAATGTAGCTTATTTTTATCATTAGCTTTATCACGAATTAGCTTGATTGGAGTGTCGTTGGTGTGGTGATGACAACGAAATGTTTCATCAAGCTAACAGTTAGCTAGCTATCAATCAAAGCAATGATTGCCAGTGATTGCTGAGATTATCTGATGATCCTATGCTATTGTCACAGTGACGATTAGCTAACGTTACCTCACCTACTTAATATTATCTCTAACCTAGTCAGTTCAGTTAGCTAACGTTGCAAAATCAACTCCAGCAGAGACAGGCTAACGTTAGCAAATGCTGCTAGCTAGGTAATTAGCTAGCTAACCATAAGCTGCACCTGCCAGTTGTTAGCTATCAAGCAAGCTAGTTATGCTAACTAACATAGCTAGCTAACTAGCTACCCAGAAAAAGAATGTTAACGCGTTAGCAAATAAGATAGTCATTCAAAGCAACTTGCTAGTAACATTTGAAAGGTTTTGTTTGACAAGCTGGCCAAATTCGTAAGATAAGCTCGCTAACTAACGTTAGTGAGCTAGCTAACGTTAGCTGTTTGCACTTTGAATAACTCGGCTAATTTGCTAGCTAACAATGACATTGTTAAGGACTGTCAAGGAGATGGCTAGGTTGTAGCTTCTAGACAAGTTTCTTTCACTAGCAAACTGTTAGTGAAATCTGTGAATTCAGATAGAGAGCCATCATTTAAAAACAATAGATGCTTCAGGTTAAGAGTTGGTATCTAACTAGCTAGCTAGTTAGCTAATACATATTTGTCGTGGAAACAATTAGTTAATACATGATAACTATTATTTCATGAACTGCAGCAGTATTGTGTGAAAGACTCATCCAAACCTAGCCTGTTGTATTTCAATGCTTTGTGATGTTTGTCCTGAATGTTGCTAAAATCTGGCAAGTTCAGTATCTTTGTTATGGGTTTGATTTGAAAGCTGCTCTGCATATGTGTAGCCTACTGTTCTCAACATATGGATCAAATTATGTATTTTTTTTGCTATTGGATGTCTGTTACTCTACTGTACTATGAGTTTTTCCAAACTGAGTATTGGATCTTTATGCTGTCTGGAGGACAACAATTTATTTAAGCACTGTCTCCCACAGCTACTTGGTTGCCATAGCATATAAGACTGATGGAGTTTTCACCATAAGTATTGAATGATACTGTCTGGGACCATTCTGTTCAGTAGTACGCACGTACACACACACACACACACACACAACATCAAATAGGCATACAATGTACTGTCTACCGTTGCACAAGGCATTTTTTGGGGTTAGCTTGGATGGCTGCTGACAGAATAGAAGTAATCTGATGAGTGTCAATGTCTGGAGAGAAGAACACTTTACATTCACCCAAGAGGGTAATTTGGATTGTTTAAGGGTTGATTTAAGCCGGGAATGGCAGCTGGGAGAACAGGGAATGATGTGTGGCGTACATCTGGAAGGCTTTGCCTATGAAGTGTTTGTCAGACTGACTGAGTGAGTGAGGATTCCCTTGTGAGTGCCTGATTGCCTAAGACTTCACTGTGCTGCTGTGGCACGTCTTTGTTGGTTGATTTGTCAATAGGCAGGATGGGGGGGGGGGGGATTCAGTCAGTGTTTTCATGCTGTGTTCGTATGCAGCCAGGCAGTGTGCTGTATGTGTTGTTCTTTACCTAGATCTCTCTTCAGAAACATCATCCCCCCCCTCCTCAGCACCCATTATCAGGTAATACACCATTATGTTAGTCTCACTGGATGTCAACAGTGAGTCAGAGAGTTGCAGTGAAAGAGGTAACATAATATATCCTCTAGGGTTGGGGCGGTATCCAGATTTTCATACCATCGTTACCGTTTCTGTACCATACTGGCGTATACTTTATCACCGGAAGTGCACACAAAGGGCGCTATTTCTGTCAAATAAAAACACACAAAAAGGTTTAGGCAACAGGGATATTGATCCAGGAGGGGATTGAATGTGTCTGCTCTAACCAAGAAGCTTGATCTTGGCATCCAGCCACTTAGCTAGAAAGTTAGAAAACCAAATGCATAGCTGGATATAATTTATTTGACACATCTTAGGTTTCTTATAGTTTATACTTAACTTATAGTTTTATAAGCAGTGGCGTACTTCTACCCCCACAGCCAGCACCCCCCAAAGAATCGTACCGGCGTTATTTTGAAATACCCCAGTGTAAACGGTATATCGCCCAAGCCTAATATCCACTATCTGTGGTGGTATGTTTTGAAATTGAAGTCCTTTTTCTCTGTTTAGTTTTCTTCTTAGGGATTTTTAAACAGCGCCGGAGAAGATGGCTGCCGTTTTACAGCCCTCTAACCAATTGTACTATTATGTGTGTTTTTCCGCGTTATTTGTAATTTATTTTGTACATAATGTTTATGCCATCGTCTCTTATAACCAAAAAGAGCTTCTGGATATCAGGACAGCGATTACTCACCTCGCATTGGACGAAGACTTTTTCTTCAACGAGTCGGGACGCGAAGGAGTATTCTACAGACACCCGCAAGGCCCAGATCCCCGTCATTCGCCTGAGGAAGAGACGGAGATATCGTGGACGTAGGTCGGGGGTGCCTTGTGAGGATCCGGCGGCGGCGAGTAAACTGCCTCTCCCATCAATACTATTAGCCAACGTTCAATCTTTTGAGAATAAAATTGACGATTTAAGATTACGGTTATCCTACCAACGGGACATTAAAAACTGTAATATCTTATGTTTCCCACGAGTGCGTGGCTGAGCGACAACAATGATACCATTCAGCTAGCAGGCTACACGCTACATCGGCAGGACAGAAACGGCTGGCTCCGGTAAGACAAAGGGTGGCGGTCTCTGTATATTTGTAAACAACAGCTGGTGTACAAAATCAAATACTAGGAAGTCTCGAGGTTTTGCTCGCCTGAGGTAGAGTATCTTATGATAAGCTGTAGACCACACTATTTACCAAGAGAGTTTTCAGCTATATTTTTCATAGCTGTCTATTTACCACCACAAACCAATGCTGGCATTAAGATTGCACTGAATGAGTTGTACAAGGCCATTAATCAACAGGAAAACGCTCATCCAGATGCAGCGCTCCCTAGTGGCCGGGACTTTAATGCAGGAAACTAAATCCGTTCTACCTAATTTCTACCAGCATGTCAAATGTGCAGCCAGAGGGAAAAAAAACTCTAGACCACCTTTACTCCACACACAGAGACGCATACAAAGCTCTCCCTCGCCCTCCATTTGGCAAAATCTGACCATAACTCTATCCTCCTGATTCCTGCTTATAAGCAAAAACTGAAGCAGGAAGCACCAGTGATTCGGTTAATAAAAAAGTGGTCAGATGACGCAGATGCCAAGCTACAGGACTGTTTTGCTAGCACAGACTGGAACATGTTCGGGATTCTTCAGACAGCATTGAGGAGTACACCACATCAGTCACTGGCTTCATCAATAAGTGCATCGATGATGTCGTCCCCCACAGTGACCCGTACGTACATACCCCAACCCAGAGCCATGGATTACAGGCAACATCCGCACTGAGCTAAAGGGTAGAGCTGCCGCTTTCAAGGGACGGGACTCTAACCCGGAAGCTTATAAGAAATCCCCTATGACCTCCGGCGAACCATCAAACAGGCAAAGAGTCAATACAGGTCTAAGATTGAATCATACTACACTGGCTCTGACTCGTCGGATGTGGCAGGGCTTGAAAACTATTACAGACTACAAAGGGAAGCACAGCCGCGAGCTGCCCAGTGACACAAGCCTACCAGACGGGCTAAACCACTTCTATGCTCGCCGAGGCAAGCAACACTGAAGCATGCATGAGAGCACCAGCTGTTCCGGACGACTATGTGATCACGCTCTCCGTAGCCGATGTGAGTAAGACTTTTAAGCAAGTCAACATTCACAAGGCCGCTGGGCCAGACGGATTACCAGGGCGTGTACTCCGAGCATGTGCTGACCAACTGGCAAGTGTCTTCACTGACATTTTCAACATGTCCCTGACCGAGTCTGTAATACCAACATGTTTCAAGCAGACCACCATAGTCCCCGTGCCCAAGAACTCTAAGATAACCTGCCTAAATGACTACCGACCCGTGGCACTGAACGTCTGTAGCCATGAAGTGCTTTGAAAGACTGGTCATGGCTCACATCAACAGCATAATCCCAGAAACCCTAGACCCACTCCAATTTGCATACCGCCCCAACAGATCCACAGATGATGCAATCTCTATCGCACTCCACACTGCCCTTTCCCACCTGGACAAGAGGAACACCCTACGTGAGAATGCTATTCATTGACTACAGCTCAGCATTCAACACCATAGTGCCCTCTAAGCTCATCACTAAGCTAAGGATCCTGGGACTAAACACCTCCCTCTGCAACTGGATCCTGGACTTCCTGACGGGCCGCCCCCAGGTGGTAAGGGTGTAACAACACATCTGCCACACTGATCCTCAACACGGGGCCCCTCAGGGGTGCGTGCTCGGTCCCCCTCCTGTACTCTCTGTTCACCCATGACTGCATGGCCAGGCACGACTCCAACACCATCATTAAGTTTGCCGACGACACAACAGTGGTAGGCCTGATCACCGACAACGATGAGACAGCCTAAGGGAGGAGGTCAGAGATCTGGCCGTGTGGTGCCAGGACAACAACCTCTCCCTCAACGTGACCAAGACAAAGGAGATGATTGTGGACTACAGGAAAAAAAGAGGACTGAGCACGCCCCCCATTCTCATCGACGGGGCTGTAGTGGAACAGGTTGAGAGCTTCAAGTTCCTTGGTGTCCACATCACCAACGAACTATCATGGTCCAAGCACACCAAGACAGTCGTGAAGAGGGCACGACAAAGCCTATTCCCCCTCAGGAGACTAAAAAGATTTGGCATGGGTCCTCAGATCCTCAAAAAATTCTACAGCTGCACCATCGAGAGCATCCTGACTGGTTGCATCACCGCCTGGTATGGCAACTGCTTGGCCTCTGACCGCAAGGCACTACGAGGGTAGTGCGTACGGCCCAGTACATCACTGGGGCAAAGCTCCCTGCCATCCAAGACCTCTATACCAGGGCGGTGTCCAGAGGAAGGCCCTCAAAATTGTCAAAGACTCCAGCCACCCTAGTCATAGACTGTTCTCTCTGCTACCGACGGCAAGCGGTACCGAGTGCCAAGTCTAGGTCCAAAAGACTTCTCAACAGCTTCTACCCACAAGCCATAAGACTCCTGAACAGCTAATCATGGCTACCCGGACTATTTGCCCCCCCCACCATCCTTTTACGCTGCTGCTACTCTGTTAAGTATTTATGCATAGTCACTTTAACTCTACCCACATGTACATATTACCTCAACTACCTCAACTAGCAGTGCCCCCGCACATTGACTCTGCACCGTTACCCCCCTGTATATATAGCCTCCCTACTGTCACTTTATTTTACTTCTGCTCTTTGTTTTTCTCAACACTTTTTTTTTTGTTGTTGTTTTATTCTTACTTTTTTGTTTAAAATAACGCACTGTTGGTTAAGGGCTGTAAGTAAGCATTTCACTGTAATGTCTGCACTTGTTGTATTCGGCGCATGTGACCAATAAAATTTGATTTGATTTGATTTGATTTGATTTGAAGAATCCCTGTACTGTGAAAGCACATTGTGACAACTGGTTTAAAAAGGCCTTCATAAATAGGCTACATTTGATTAAAAAGTCTCCATGGAAACGTTGTCGTGGTATGTATGAAGTAAGATGATACAGGTTAATGCTGGTGAAGGGGGGGGAAATTTCGAATAAAGTTACATATTGGGATATTATTTTTGACATTATCGCGATATTATTTTTGCGCTGGTCGGCTGTACCTGCACCAAAACTCCAGTATTTTTCCTTCATAGCTTGTTCTCCATCTTTCTTTTTAAATAGGGAGCCAATTAGTTTTCGGCACTTTTTTTTCCCCCCTCCATGACTCCAAAACTGCGTGTTCTCATGGCTCTCTCTTGTCCCTCTGCAGCAGACATATGGTGAGCAATATGTTTGGAACGTCATATCGCAATAAAATCACAGGATCGAATCGCAATAAAATCACAGGATCGAATCGCAATAAAATCACAGGATCGAATCGCAATAAAATCACAGGATCGAATCGCAATAAAATCACAGTATCGAATCGCAATAAAATCACAGTATCGAATCGCAATAAAATCACAGTATCGAATCGCAATAAAATCACAGTATCAGATCGCAATAAAATCACAGTATCGAATCGCAATAAAATCACAGTATCAATCGCAATAAAATCACAGTATCGAATCGCAATAAAACCACAGGATCGAATCGCAATAAAATCACAGTATCGAATCGCAATAAAATCACAGTATCGAATCGCAATAAAATCACAGTATCGAATCGCAATAAAATCACAGTATCGAATCGCAATAAAATCACAGTATCGAATCGCAATAAAATCACAGTATCGAATCGCAATAAAATCACAGTATCGAATCGCAATGCACATCATATTGGCACCTAAGTATCGTGATGATATCGTATCGTGAGGTTCCTGGCAATCCCCATCAGAGGATCGCCTGCTTCAAATTTCAGTGCTAGGTTTCTTAGATGGCTTATTTATTACCGGTGAAATGTGCCATGGCCTGCTTCTATCACCAATCATACTATCAGTGCTTCAGGGGGACGACCTCCACACACCAGACTGCAGTTGATATGTTAAGGACAGGTTGATCTGTCTTAATAATCTAGCTTTTTTCCCCCTCCCTCTGTGTCTAGTGTTTTGAAATCTATTTCATTGTTATCTGCCTGGTTACATTGTTACCTTGTAGGACAATGTTCCTTTGTCCAGAGAATTTTCAGTGTTCCCTCAAAGAGCTCTTGATGGGGCCTTTCAAGTGCTGAACATTCATTAAAAATAACCATCTGTCAGGCCTTACTGACAGGCAGGCAGCATGTGCTGCTCTCTCAACAATTCAAGCAGGCTCCTCTCTCTCTCTCTCTCTCTCCCCCTCTCTCTCTCTCCCTCTCTCTCTCCCCCCTCTCTCTCTCCCCCTCTCTCTCTCTCTCTCTCTCTCTCTCTCTCTCTCTCTCTCTCTCTCTCTCTCTCTCTCTCTCTCTCTCTCTCTCTCTCTCTCTCTCTCTCTCTCTCTCTCTCTCTCTCTCTCTCTCTCTCTCTCTCTCTCTCTCTCTCTCTCTCTCTCTCTCTCTCTCTCTCTCTCCCCTCCTCTCTCTCTCTCTCTGTCTGTGTCTGTCTCTCTCTCTCTCTCTCTCATTGTTCTCCTCTAAATATGTTTTTCTGTGTCGAGTGCCAACAACCAGAGTAATTGGCTGTTGCAGTGCTTCTCATGTGGTGTTTTAAGATATTGGGCTGACACACAGGCCGTGGAACACTGGCAGGAATGAGACCCGAGAAAGAGAGAGAGAGACACACAGACATTCTCTGTCTTATTTTCTACTCCTAGCTTCCCCCAGCCAGACAGCCCTGACATGGTGAATACATCTTCTATAGCCTGTCAGCTACCCTTCACCTCTCATAACATGAGATCACAGACAGGCGAGGCAAAGCACGCTGGCTCTGGCTGGATCATCCTATCTGATCTTTGTTTGATAAAGCACCGCTGTTGCCTTGTACTACTGTATGGCTATCAGATACTATCAGCACTATTCTACCCATGTTAACAATTCAGGAACGTCTTTGGCAGCAAAGGGGGGGTTGTGCTTGGTGTGTGGTACAAGATGATGTTTGAGTTTTTTTCTCTCCCAGAAAGCTCTCCTAAGGGCTGTCTTGTCTTTTCCAGGGTTTCTCCTAGCTTGTTTTGCAGCCCTACAGATCCGTCTACCAATGTAGGCTAGTGCATTACTATATTAACTGCTCATGAGTCGATATCTTTTAAAGGCTACATGTCTAATTGCCAATGTATGCTATGCTTACAGTTTTGAGGAATTTGGGGTATGTTTGATAAAAAAAATTGATCAGGAAACAAGTGTTTGCCTTCAATGTGCTGTTTGCCTCTTGAGTAAAAGAAGACAATTATCTGATTGGCCCTTGAGGAGTGGCGAGCCGAGCCGCTGTTTGTCAGTGCTGATTTTAAAACCGAGATTGCCACATGTACATTTTAGTCATTTAGCAGACGCTCTTATCCAGAGCGATTTACAGGAGCAATTAGGGTTAAGTGCCTTGCTTAAGGGCACATCGACAGATTTTTCACCTAGTCGGCTCGGGGATTAGAACCAGCGACCTTTCGGTTACTGGCACAACGCTCTTACCCACTAAGCTACCTGCCGCCCCGTAATGACACAGCATGACACTAGGCACCAGTGGTGCAGTTAAAACACACTCAACACAATGCATCTTATACTGCACCGTATGCAGGGCTGGATTAACAAATCATAGGCCCCGGGGATTATTTTTTATTTTTCCATTCCATTATATGCCTATTCCCACTATAATATGTGTGTTGTTGACTGTGAAAAAAAGGCACGGGATCATAGGCAGCGCGTGAGTTTCAAGTTTGGGGAAGCTCATTTTCACTATAACAATGCACCTTTTTTTTAATAATAAAGCATTCCATGCGTCATCACATTTGCAGACGTATGTAAGAGCCTATTATTCTTAATGTGATGATTAGATAGTCATAATTTAGGCTAATTAATATAACTCAATCACTGTTCGCAAAATAGACTGTTCAATGCATGGCTGAGCGCGTAGAGTAGGACGAGGCTACACGCTATGGCTTTTTATATTCTCTAAATGCAATTCTACTAAGCTTTATATGACTGGAGGCATTAGCAGAATCCTTTTTAATACGACAAAATTACGGGTTGCCTACTTTGCTTACGCTGACCAACATATCAGTAGAAACTCTGTCCGTATAATAGAGCTACGAGAACGTGAGTGACAATGTGACCTCCATCTAAACTGGAGGAGGAAATGATTGTCCTAAAACAAACATTTTAAGTGGCACTGACCCAACAATGTTAGCGTGAATATGCGCAGTGCGTACTCACCAGGAGGTATGGCCGATGCTCTCCGCTGTTTGCCAATAATGTAGGCTATGCTGTTGTTCGCTCAATTAAGTATAGAGATGCATTTATTTATCCTTGTCAGATTGGCTATGGCATCTGCTATACAGATAGGCGTACAGAAGGAGGTTAATTTGTATAAAGATAAGCGTTATATTGTTAGATTTATAGGAGTAACACTGGTAGGCCTGAAACACTCTTCCTCACCTCAAGTTGAACTGTGGGAGTCAGTTGGAGTGCCGGGGCGTACGGCCTTCATATCATAGTCCTGCAGTATAATAGGGTAAACGTTGGAGTCAGTTGGAGTGCCGGGGCGTACGGCCTTCATATCATAGTCCTGCAGTATAATAGGGTAAACGTTGGAGTCAGTGGGAGTGCCGGGGCGTACGGCCTTCATATCATAGTCCTGCAGTATAATAGGGTAATGGACACAAAAATGTCTAAACTTTGATTAGGGTAATATCAAAAGTAAGTCAAGACATTGTTTATAGGGAAAATAGGAGCAGGATATTATATTGCGGCAAACTCAACATCACAGTTGGAAATTAAAGTGGAACTGACATCGTTTTATCTACTTTGCAGATATGAAACAATCATAATACCATTCAAAAATATAACATTCCCAGTTTATGCTACAAAACCAACTTTATAAGAGGATTAAAAAAACATGTTATTTAAAAAAAAAGATATATTTTTAAATATTTGACTTCCCTGTAGTGTAGTCTGGGACACTAGAATGATGTGGAGAGGATAGACTGAACAACACAATAGGATCTCAGTGAACTATTTTACTAGAGAACATTGTCGGCTAATGCCACCGCCAGCAGCAGAATTCTCTGAGTAAAAAGCTTTGTGTTCTGTTAAACACCACTCTGTCAAGCCTTTGACTCTGTAATAGCCAGCCCTTTCATTACCCGTGTAAGAGGGGGGAGTGTTTTTTTCTTTTCTTTGAACTCTTTCCTATATAATGTACTACTTTCGACCAGAGCCCTATGAAAAGTAATGGCACTACATAGGGACTAGGGTGCCATTTGGGATAAAGTAGTGGCACTACATAGGGACTAGGGTGCCATTTGGGATAAAGTAGTGGCACTACATAGGGACTAGGGTGCCATTTGGGATAAAGTAGTGGCACTACATAGGGACTAGGGTGCCATTTGGGATAAAGTAGTGGCACTACATAGGGACTAGGGTGCCATTTGGGATAAAGTAGTGGCACTACATAGGGACTAGGGTGCCATTTGGGATAAAGTAGTGGCACTACATAGGGACTAGGGTGCCATTTGGGATAAAGTAGTGGCACTACATAGGGACTAGGGTGCCATTTGGGATAAAGTAGTGGCACTACATAGGGACTAGGGTGCCATTTGGGATAAAGTAGTGGCACTACATAGGGACTAGGGTGCCATTTGGGACACATGCTGTGTGCAGTTCTGTGGATAATGGAGGTCAGGTTAAGCTGTTATTTACTTATTGGCACACACAAACAAACCGATCTCTCTCACACACACACACACACACACACACCAATCTCACACACACACACAAACAAACAAACCGAGCTCACACACACGCACACACACACCGATCTCACACACACGCAAACAGACCTCCAATACATCTGGTAATGGGTCCTCCAATGTACATCTGGTAATGGGTCCTCCAATTTACATCTGGTAATGGGTCCTCCAATACATCTGGTAATGAGTCCTCCAATGTACATCTTGCCTTCATGTTGTTAAAAGACACAAAATGGTAGCAAGGTGTAACGTCTTGCTCAGACTATTTCCTGACACCAGATCAACGGCAAATAATAATACATTTCTTATCAGTCAGTTATTAGGATGCCGTGTGTGTGTGTCTGGTCTGTTCTGGTCCTTAATAAAATAAAATCAACTTTTGCTGGTCACATGCTTGGTCAACAACAGGTGTAGATTAACAGTGAAATGCTTACTTACGGACCCTTCCCAACGACGCAGAGTTAAAGATAAAGAGTAAAATAGAAATAGTGACACAAGGAATAACATAGTGACACATAATAACATGGCTATATACAGGGAGTACCAGGTAATAACATGGCTATATACAGGAAGTACCAGGTAATAACATGGCTATATACAGGGAGTACCAGGTAATAACATGGCTATATACAGGGAGTACCAGGTAATAACATGGCTATATACAGGGAGTACCAGGTAATAACATGGCTATATACAGGGAGTACCAGGTAATAACATGGCTATATACAGGGAGTACCAGGTAATAACATGGCTATATACAGGAAGTACCAGGTAATAACATGGCTATATACAGGGAGTACCAGGTAATAACATGGCTATATACAGGGAGTACCAGGTAATAACATGGTTATATACAGGGTGTACCAGGTAATAACATGGCTATATACAGGGAGTACCAGGTAATAACATGGCTATATACAGGGAGTACCAGGTAATAACATGGCTATATACTGGGAGTACCAGGTAATAACATGGCTATAATACAGGGAGTACCAGGTAATAACATGGCTATAATACAGGGAGTACCAGGTAATAACATGGCTATATACAGGGAGTACCAGGTAATAACATGGCTATATACAGGGAGTACCAGGTAATAACATGGCTATATACAGGGAGTACTATGTAATAACATGGCTATATACAGGGAGTACCAGTACCGAATCCATGTGCAGGGGTAGGAGGTAGTTGAGGTAGGTATGTACATACACTACCAGTCAAAAGTTTTAGAACACCTACTCATTCAAGGGTTTTTCTTTACTTTTACTATTTTTTACATTGTAGAATAATAGTGAAGACATCAAAACTATGAAATAACACGTATGGAATCATGTAGTAACCAGAAAAGTATTAAACAAACCCAAATATATGTTATATTTGAGATTCTTCAAATAGCCGTCCTTTGCCTTGATGACAGCTTTGCACACTCTTGGCATTCTCTCAACCAGCTTCACCTGGAATGCTTTTCCAACAGTCTTGAAAGAGTTCCCACATATGCTGAGCACTTGTTGGCTGCTTTTCCGTCATGACATACATTTATCAGATGTTATTGCGGGTGTAGCGAAATGCTTGTGTTCCTAGCACCAACAGTGCAGTAGTATCTAACAATTCACAACAAATACACATCTAAAAGTAAAAGAATGCAATTAAGAAATATATAAATATTAGGACAAGCAATGTCGGAGTGGCATTGACTAAAATACTGTAGAATAGAATACAGTATATATATATATATATGAGAAAAAATTAAAGCAGTGTGTAAACATTATTAAAGTGCATCACACCCTCCTCACGGAGCCTCCAGACCGCATTGCCGGATCAAGAATAAATCGGCTATTAGTTCAAAAAAGGGTAAATGCAGGTAGCCATTTGATTAGCTGTTTAGCAGTCTTATGGCTTGGGGGTAGAAGCTGTTCAGGGTCCTGTTGGTTCCAGACTTGGTACACTGGTACCACTTGCCGTGCGGTAGCAGAGAGAACAGTCTATGGCTTGGGTGGCTCAAGTCTTTGACAATTTTTTGGGCCTTCCTCTGACACCGTGTGGTATAGAGGTCCTGGATGGCAGGGAGCTCGGCCCCAGTGAGGTACTGTACCGCCTTGCGGTCGGGTGCGTTGCTGCCAGTCAAAATGCTCTCAACGGTGCAGCTGTAGAACGTTTTGAGGACCTGAGGGCCCATGCCAAAGCTTTTCAGCCTCCTGAGGGGGAAGAGGCGCTGTTGTGGCCTCTTCACAATTGTGTGGTTGTGTGGGGACCATGATAATTCCTTAGTGATGTGGACACCGAGGTAAACCTGCTCCACTACAACGATGTGGATCTGTTGATGAAAGAAGCAGCAGACATTAGCAGTCTGAAACCTGAAACTATGGCACTATGGGCCCTGGTCAAAAGTAATGCAGTACAAACAGTGCCTTCAGAAAGTATTCACACCCCTTTACGTATTCACACCCCTTTACGTATTCACACCCCTTTACGTATTCACACCCCTTTACGTATTCACACCCCTTTACGTATTCACACCCCTTTACGTATTCACACCCCTTTACGTATTCACACCCCTTTACGTATTCACACCCCTTTACGTATTCAACATTTTGTTGTGTTACAGCCTGAATCTACACACAATACCCCATAATTACAAAGTGAAAACATGTTGAAATGTTGTTTTGCAAATATATTTAAAATGAAATACAGGTATCTAATTTACAGAACTATTCACACCCATGAGTCAATGCTTTGTAGAAGCATATTTGGCAGTGATTACAGCTGTGAGTCTTTCTGGGTAAGTCTCTAAGAGCTTTGCACACCTGGATTGTGCAACATTTGCCCTTTTTTAATTTTTTATTCTTCAAGCTCTGTCAAGTTGGTTGTTGATCATTGCTAGACAACCATTTTCACGTCTTGCTATAGATTTTCAAGCCGATTTAAGTCAAAACTGTAACTATGCCACTCAGGAACATTCATTGTCTTCTTGGTAAGCAACTCCAGTGTAGATTTTGGCCTTGTGTTTTAGGTTATTGTCCTGCTGAAAGGTGAATTCATCTCCCAGTGTCTGGTGGAAAGCAGACTGAACCAGGTTTTCCTCTAGGATTTTGCCTGTGCTTAGCTCTGTTCCATGTATTTTTTTGCCTGAAAAAACTCCCCAGTGCTTAACGATTACAAGCATACCCATAACATGATGCAGCCACCACTATGCTTGAAAATATGGAGAGTGGTACTCAGTAATGTGTTGTATTGGATTTGCCGAAAAAAAAAAAAAAAAGTTTATTGCTTTGCCAAATTTTACGCAGTATTACTTTAGTGCCTTGTTGCCAACAGGATGCATGATTTCGGGATATAATTGGTAGTTACAGTCTTGTCCCATCGCTGCAACTCCCGTACGGACTCCGGAGAGGCGAAGGTCGAGAGCCATGCGTCCTCCGAAACACGACCCTGCCAAGCCGCACTGCTCGCTCAACCTGGAAGCCAGCCGCACCAAACATCGTCCAACTGGTGAGTCGCCAAAGGAGTCACTAGAGTGCGATGGGACAAGGACATGCCGGCCAAACCCTCCCCTAACCCGGACAACGCTGGGCCAATTGTGCGCCGCCTCATGGGTCTCCCGGTCACGGCCGGCTGCGACACAGCCCGGGATCAAACCCGGATCTGTAGTGACGCCTCTAGCACTGCAATGCAGTGCCTTAGACCGTTGCGCCACTCGGGAGAACGTTTTGTAACTGTTATAAAGTCACCTCGTGAAATCCCTGAGCGGTTTCCTTCCTCTCCGGCAACTTAGTTAGGAAGGGCTGCTGTATCGTTGTAGTAACTGGATGTATTGATACGCCATCCAAAGTGTAATTAAAAACTTCACCATGCTCAAAGGGATATTCAATGTCTGCTTTTTAAAAAAATTTTTTTTACCCATCTACCAATAGGTGCCGTTCTTTGCGAGGCATTGGAAAACCTCCCAGGTCTTTGTTGTTAAATCAGTCTTTTAAATTCATTGCTCGACTGAGGGGCCTTACAGATAATTGTATGTGTTGGGTACAGAGATCAGGTAGTCATTCATAAATCATGTTAAACACTATTATTGCACACAGCAAGTCCATTATGTGACTTGTTATGCACATTTTTACTCCTGAACGTATTTAGGCTTGCCATAACAAAGGGGTTGAATACTTATTGACTCAAGGCATTTCAGCTTTACATTTTTTATGAAATTAAAAACATAATTCCACTTTGAACATTATGCGGTATTGTGGGTAGGCCAGTGACGACAAATCCAAATGTTTTTATTTATTTAATCCATTTCAAATTCAGGCTGTAACACAACAAAATGTTGAAAAAGTCAAGGGGTGTGAATACTTTCTGAAGGCTCTGTAGGGAATACAGTAGGGTGCCATTTGGGACGTAGCACATGTCTGTACCCTCTTCCTCTTCAGTTGTCTGCCTGGACAGTAAATGAGGTCTGTGTATCAGGTGGATATTTGCCACTGAACCATTTCCCTTTTGAGAGAGAGAGAACACAGTAGCTGAACGACTAGAGCGTGGGATAGTTTCATACCACAGTAGCTAAACGACTAGAGCGTGGGATAGTTTCATACCACTGTAGCTAAACGACTAGAGCGTGGGATAGTTTTATACCACAGTAGCTAAACGACTAGAGCGTGGGATAGTTTCATACCACTGTAGCTAAACGACTAGAGCGTGGGATAGTTTCATACCACAGTAGCTAAACGACTAGAGCGTGGGATAGTTTTATACCACAGTAGCTAAACGACTAGAGCGTAGGATAGTTTCATACCACTGTAGCTAAACGACTAGAGCGTGGGATAGTTTCATACCACTGTAGCTAAACGACTAGAGCGTGGGATAGTTTCATACCACAGTAGCTAAACGACTAGAGCGTGGGATAGTTTCATACCACAGTAGCTAAACGACTAGAGCGTGGGATAGTTTCATACCACTGTAGCTAAACGACTAGAGCGTGGGATAGTTTCATACCACAGTAGCTAAACGACTAGAGCGTGGGATAGTTTCATACCACTGTAGCTAAACGACTAGAGCGTGGGATAGTTTCATACCACTGTAGCTAAACGACTAGAGCGTGGGATAGTTTCATACCACTGTAGCTAAACGACTAGAGCGTGGGATAGTTTCATACCACAGTAGCTAAACGACTAGAGCGTGGGATAGTTTTATACCACAGTAGCTAAACGACTAGAGCGTGGGATAGTTTCATACCACAGTAGCTAAACGACTAGAGCGTGGGATAGTTTCATACCACAGTAGCTAAACGACTAGAGCGTGGGATAGTTTTATACCACAGTAGCTAAGTTTCTATCCAATTGGTGACAGATTTTCATGCGAATATTGTAAAATCCGCATTTAAAAAATATCAGCATTTTCCCACCAGTGGCGTTTCCACCAAATGGACTTGTTTCGGATAAAAATCAGTGCGTGATGGCATAGTGCACACAATTTACTTTTTCGCTTACGTTTTCATGTACCGAATAAAAATCCAAAGTTCAATGTGTTTCCATCGCATTTTCAACTCTACCGATTTTAGTTTTGTCACAAACTGTTGCAGTAGTGGGAGGACAACACACCATGTCATCGTGTGACTCCAAGTTTACTTCAGTATGATGGTTATTATCAATATTTGCGCATAAAGGTGTTTGCACTGCCATTTCTCGCATAATTAATTTTACAGACACAAAAAGATCCCACCATATCGAATATAAAAAATAAATAAATCTATCAGCATTTATCAAATTGTTCTGAAACTTCATGTTTCCATCAGAGCTGTCACATAAAAACTGGATGGAAACTTTTTTTAGTGAAGCACAGCAGTGCTATCTAATGGATCAATTGGTAATAGATCTGTCTCCTCAAGCTGTTGTTGTGCAGGGCAGCTCTACTCCACTCAGTAAAGAGGCTTACTCTGCTACCACTCCGACAAGAAAAACTTGTTTGCTCGACAGATAGCTCAGCATATCACTATCCTGTCACTGAAATGAAACGGAATGCACTTAAAGCACTGCAACATTTAGACCTAGCAAGAGTCTGTTTCGCATAGGGACGCTTTATATTAGTTGGTAAAGTTCCCTTTAGATGTAAAGTACATTTAACGTTTTAGTAATTTACCCATTTATATATTTATCCTTTTTAGATATGTTCTTAATCCCTTTTTAGACCTGAACATTGTGTAGAGTAAAGCTGGTCAAATGATAGGGGTCTAAACTAATAAATAGGGTTAAATAGCACTAAAATGAGAGGAAAACCCCCCCCCCGTCCTTGTTCACATTAAAATCCCAATGATTATCAGATATAAATCACGAGGAAGATGATATTGGTTTTATACGCCAGTCGATTTAATTTTCCAAGAGTAGATTCAGAATGCAGTATGAATGGCTCTATCGAAGCTATCTAGCTAGCGCCATAGAAATATAATTGGGCTACTATTGGGCTTTCCCCAATCTAGTAATTCTATTTCTGACTAGTTTTAGAAAGCACAGCTTTATTATTGAAGCTATGTAGCTATAGCCTGGTAAATGGTGAGAGGCATTCAGTCTGGTTTAACCAGGCTAATCTAGCTAGCTACTATTGGGCTTCCTCTGATCTAGTCATTTTATTTCTATGAATAACTCGGTAGCTCCTAACCACAAAGGTCGTTTTCTGCTTCCAGTAGGCTAATTCTACACTGAGTCTACAAAACATTAGGAACACATTGTTGACACAATCAAACCTGTGAGCCCTGGCACCTACTACCATACCCCGTTCAAAGGCACTTACATATTCTGTCTTGCCCATTCACCTGCTGAATGGCACACATACACAATCCATGTCTCAATTGTCTCAAGGCTTAAAAATCCTTCTTTAACCTGTCTCCTCCCCTTACATTTTACATTTACATTTTAGTCATTTAGCAGACGCTCTTATCCAGAGCGACTTACAGGAGCAATTAGGGTTAAGGGCCTTGCTCAAGGGCACATCGACAGATTTTTCACCTAGTCGGCTCTGGGATTAGAACCAGCGACCTTTCGGTTACTGGCACTACGCTCTTAACCACTAAGCTACCTGCCGCCCCTTCATCTACACTGATTTTGAAGTGGATTTAACAAGTGACATCAATAAGGGATCATAGCTTTCACCTGGTCAGTCAGTGTGTTTCTATCACTACTTAAAACCTCAAGGTGGTTGCTGTTGCAACCAGACTAGAATGTTATGGCAACACTTTGATATTTGCTCCACAAAAGACTATTAGGAAACACTGGGAAACACCCCTCCCCATTCTGCCAGCGACCAGATGGGCCATACTAAGGATTCTTTACGCCAACCATTCTCACTGATCCCACCAGGGATTTGGTTAAGTGCTGTATAGCTGTAATATCACCACCAGCACTGGGCTAGCACACACACACACACACACACACACACACACACACACACACACACACACACACACACACACACACTCTAACCACTAAGCTGCTCTGCTCATGAAATAAACATTATCCAGCCAGAAGAGAAGACAGGAAGGCATTACAGTCCAAGTCAACGCAGTTATTGATTTGAAGAAATGAAAGCAGTGCTTTAAGCGGTTGGTTGAATCCGATGCAGTTTGAGCTGTTGCCTCTCAGACGACTGTTTTAAATGTTATTCCACTGTGGATGCGTGAACCAATCAGTGACATCGTTTCTGTCCATATCATCAATTCATGACAAATGAGATATTTCTCTCTCTAATTTTATTGTTGTCTTAACATGTTCTTTACCAATGCTTTTCAGGAGTGTAGCTACATTGTGTACAATTATGGCCGTTGTCTGTTAGCTTACTCTGTGATTTTCATTTTAACCAGAAGAGGCACATTTTGTATTTATCCTAGTATAATTCTTACCAATGAAGCCATATTTAAGATGCTCTTTTAAATTAAAGAACCCTATTTAATCCCAATCTGTTATGTGGTGCGACAGAGATGTGTCCCAAATGGAAGCCTATTCCCTATGTAGTGCACTACTTTTGACCAGGGCTCAGGTCAAAAGTAGTGCACTTTATAACGAATAGTGTTCCATTTGGGACATATACATATATATATTTTATCAAGGTTGTAATTAGAAAAGCAGACGTGACATCCATGATGCTTGCTGTTGCTTCGGGGGCAGAGATCTCTAGTAAATGGTTTGAAGTGCTAAGTTTGACTGAGCTTAAATGCCTCTGTCTGTGTGTTTCTAATGCTTCTTCAGTAGTGAGTAATCATTAACAAAGGCTTGACGTGCGTGCGTGCGTGCGTGTGTGTCTCTCTGTGTGTGTGTGTGTGTGTGTGTGTGTGTGTGCCTGCCTGTGTTTATCTAACGCTTCAGAGTCGTTCCATGTCATTTCAGCAAGCCACGACACCCACCATCTCAGATTGTTCTGAAATAGTTTCAGTAGTTAGAGACAGATATGATTGGCTTTCATGCAACATTATTATGTTGAAATTTTAATTTGATCTCTGAGAAATTAAGCTAATTGATTGCACCTGAATTGGCCCTTTTTAACATTTTAGGATTCACATTATTCAATAAATATAAACATTCGATTTGAACCAAACTTCTTCCTACCATTGAATCAAATACAATTATCAAAAGCCACCTACGGACACCCCCCCACACCCTATGCCAATCCCACCCAACAACCAGTGTCAGTTCTCTATGTAATAATAATAATATGCCATTTAGCAGACGCTTTTATCCAAAGCGACTTACAGTCATGCGTGCATACATTTTTTTGTGTATGGTTGGTCCCGGGGATCGAACCCACTACCTTGGCGTTACAAGCGCCGTGCTTTACCAGCTGAGCTACAGAGGACCACATCTGACAAGTAGTATGGAACTGCGGCTTGGGAGTATCGCTGTGGTGGTGGTAGTAGTAGGAACAGCGGCATCTAGTGGGCAAAACCTGGTACTTTCACACTAATTTATGGCAAATAATGCAAGCGACTTCAATGGCTAATTTCTCTGAACGGGGGGGAAAAAATCCATCACCAGATTCACAGGGAATACATTACATAGTATGGGGAAGCACTACTCCAAGCCGCAGCTCCATACTACTTGTCAGACTGATACTGTATACTGATACTGTATACTGATCACTAGAAACAGCGCCGGAGAAGATGGCTGCCGTTTTACAGCCCTCTAACCAATTGTACTATTATGTGTGTTTTTCCGCGTTATTTGTAATTTATTTTGTACATAATGTTTATGCCATCGTCTCTTATAACCAAAAAGAGCTTCTGGATATCAGGACAGCGATTACTCACCTCGCATTGGACGAAGACTTTTTCTTCAACGAGTCGGACGTGAAGGATATTCTACAGACACCCGGCAAGGCCCAGATCCCCGTCATTCGCCTGAGGAAGAGACGGAGATATCGTGGACGTAGGGTCGGGGGTGCCTTGTAAGGATCCGACGGCGAGCGAGTAAACTGCCTCTCCCATCAATACTATTAGCAACGCTCAATCTTTTGAGAATAAAATTGACGATTTAAGATTACGGTTATCCTACCAACGGGACATTAAAAACTGTAATATCTTATGTTTCACGGAGTCGTGGCTGAACGACAACAATGATACCATTCAGCTAGCAGGCTACACGCTACATCGGCAGGACAGAACGGCTGGCTCCGTAAGACAAAGGGTGGCGGTCTCTGTATATTTGTAAACAACAGCTGGTGTACAAAATCAAATACTAAGGAAGTCTCGAGGTTTTGCTCTGCCTGAGGTAGAGTATCTTATGATAAGCTGTAGACCACACTATTTACCAAGAGAGTTTTCAGCTATATTTTTCATAGCTGTCTATTTACCACCACAAACCAATGCTGGCATTAAGATTGCACTGAATGAGTTGTACAAGGCCATTAATCAACAGGAAAACGCTCATCCAGATGCAGCGCTCCTAGTGGCCGGGGACTTTAATGCAGGGAAACTCAAATCCGTTCTACCTAATTTCTACCAGCATGTCAAATGTGCAACCAGAGGGAAAAAAACTCTAGACCACCTTTACTCCACACACAGAGACGCATACAAAGCTCTCCCTCGCCCTCCATTTGGCAAATCTGACCATAACTCTATCCTCCTGATTCCTGCTTATAAGCAAAAACTGAAGCAGGAAGCACCAGTGATTCGGTTAATAAAAAAGTGGTCAGATGACGCAGATGCCAAGCTACAGGACTGTTTTGCTAGCACAGACTGGAACATGTTCCGGGATTCTTCAGACAGCATTGAGGAGTACACCACATCAGTCACTGGCTTCATCAATAAGTGCATCGATGATGTCGTCCCCCACAGTGACCGTACGTACATACCCCAACCAGAAGCCATGGATTACAGGCAACATCCGCACTGAGCTAAAGGGTAGAGCTGCCGCTTTCAAGGAACGGGACTCTAACCCCGGAAGCTTATAAGAAATCCCGCTATGACCTCCGACGAACCATCAAACAGGCAAAGAGTCAATACAGGTCTAAGATTGAATCATACTACACTGGCTCTGACGCTCGTCGGATGTGGCAGGGCTTGAAAACTATTACAGACTACAAAGGGAAGCACAGCTGCGAGCTGCCCAGTGACACAAGCCTACCAGACGAAGCTAAACCACTTCTATGCTCGCTTCGAGGCAAGCAACACTGAAGCATGCATGAGAGCACCAGCTGTTCCGGACGACTATGTGATCACGCTCTCCGTAGCCGATGTGAGTAAGACTTTTAAGCAAGTCAACATTCACAAGGCCGCTGGGCCAGACGGATTACCAGGGCGTGTACTCCGAGCATGTGCTGACCAACTGGCAAGTGTCTTCACTGACATTTTCAACATGTCCCTGACCGAGTCTGTAATACCAACATGTTTCAAGCAGACCACCATAGTCCCCGTGCCCAAGAACTCTAAGATAACCTGCCTAAATGACTACCGACCCGTGGCACTGACGTCTGTAGCCATGAAGTGCTTTGAAAGACTGGTCATGGCTCACATCAACAGCATAATCCCAGAAACCCTAGACCCACTCCAATTTGCATACCGCCCCAACAGATCCACAGATGATGCAATCTCTATCGCACTCCACACTGCCCTTTCCCACCTGGACAAGAGGAACACCTACGTGAGAATGCTATTCATTGACTACAGCTCAGCATTCAACACCATAGTGCCCTCTAAGCTCATCACTAAGCTAAGGATCCTGGGACTAAACACCTCCCTCTGCAACTGGATCCTGGACTTCCTGACGGGCCGCCCCCAGGTGGTAAGGGTAGGTAACAACACATCTGCCACACTGATCCTCAACACGGGGCCCCTCAGGGGTGCGTGCTCAGTCCCCTCCTGTACTCTCTGTTCACCCATGACTGCATGGCCAGGCACGACTCCAACACCATCATTAAGTTTGCCGACGACACAACAGTGGTAGGCCTGATCACCGACAACGATGAGACAGCCTATGGGAGGAGGTCAGAGATCTGGCCGTGTGGTGCCAGGACAACAACCTCTCCCTCAACGTGACCAAGACAAAGGAGATGATTGTGGACTACAGGAAAAAAAGAGGACTGAGCACGCCCCCATTCTCATCGACGGGGCTGTAGTGGAACAGGTTGAGAGCTTCAAGTTCCTTGGTGTCCACATCACCAACGAACTATCATGGTCCAAGCACACCAAGACAGTCGTGAAGAGGGCACGACAAAGCCTATTCCCCTCAGGAGACTAAAAAGATTTGGCATGGGTCCTCAGATCCTCAAAAAATTCTACAGCTGCACCATCGAGAGCATCCTGACTGGTTGCATCACCGCCTGGTATGGCAACTGCTTGGCCTCTGACCGCAAGGCACTACAGAGGGTAGTGCGTACGGCCCAGTACATCACTGGGGCAAAGCTCCCTGCCATCCAAGACCTCTATACCAGGCGGTGTCAGAGGAAGGCCCTCAAAATTGTCAAAGACTCCAGCCACCCTAGTCATAGACTGTTCTCTCTGCTACCGCACGTGCAAGCGGTACCGGAGTGCCAAGTCTAGGTCCAAAAGACTTCTCAACAGCTTCTACCCACAAGCCATAAGACTCCTGAACAGCTAATCATGGCTACCCGGACTATTTGCACTGCCCCCCCACCCCATCCTTTTTACGCTGCTGCTACTCTGTTAAGTATTTATGCATAGTCACTTTAACTCTACCCACATGTACATATTACCTCAACTACCTCAACTAGCTGGTGCCCCCGCACATTGACTCTGCACCGTTACCCCCCTGTATATATAGCCTCCCTACTGTCACTTTATTTTACTTCTGCTCTTTGTTTTTCTCAACACTTTTTTTTTGTTGTTGTTTTATTCTTACTTTTTTTGTTTAAAATAAACGCACTGTTGGTTAAGGGCTGTAAGTAAGCATTTCACTGTAATGTCTGCACTTGTTGTATTCGGCGCATGTGACCAATAAAATTTGATTTGATTTGATTTGATTTGCTGGGGTGGGCTTGGTGTGGGGGGTCCGGGTGTGGCTTTTGAACATTGTATTGGATTCCTCATGGCTTACATTATTAGGAAGAATTATGGTCCAAAATCGGATGTTAGATATTATATTTATGAACAATTCTATGAATGCAATAAATTAAAATGGCCAATTTCGGTGCATTTCAATAAGCTTCATTTCTCAGAGATATAAATATATTTCAACAAAATAATGTTTCAGGAATGCTAATCATGTCAATTTCTAACTACAGAAACAATTTCAGCACAATCTGAGATGGTGGGTGCCGAAATCCTCTTTTGCTTTTTTGAGGTGGAACGATCCTTTTGTAACACTACACAATCATAAAATGGCACATCTAGCTAGTGTAAAGGATGTAGCTCTGCCAGTGCCTTGCTGCAAAACAAAGGAGGTTTGTTGTTGAAAAGAAAAGAGCCTTTGTGTTCTGGCTAACAGTTTTCTTGTAATGATTTGAAATGTCTGTTTGCTGCGTGACTGTTAACCAGCAGGATCTGGCGTTAATAAAGCGGAGAGAGAGAGAGGGGGGGAGTGAATGGAGGAGAGAATCCTCTTCTCTCCTCCATTCAATCAACCCTTTATTCCCAAGTTCCTGTCTTCCCCTCTCTCTCGCTATTTCCTCTCTCTCTACCTCTCCTCTCTCTACCCTCTCGCTCCACTCTCTCGCTCTCCTCTCCCCCCTCTACCTCTGCTCTCTCCTCTCTCTACCCTCTCGCTCCACTCTCTCGCTCCACTCTCTCGCTCCACTCTCCCCCCTCTACCTCTGCTCTCTCCTCTCTCTACCCTCTCGCTCTCCTCTCCCCCCTCTCTCGCTCTCTCTCCCCCCCCTCGCTCCAAAATGAAGCAACAGAAACGCTAATTAACAGAAGGAGAGAGGGAGGATGAGAACGGAGTCTGACTACAGCAACGTTACAGGCTTCCCCCTCACCACCACCACCCCCTCACCACCACCACCCCCTCACCACCAGGCTTCCCCCTCACCACCAGGTGCCCCTCAACACCAGGTTACCCCCTCACCACCACCCCCTCACCACCAGGCTTCCCCCTCACCACCAGGTCCCCCTCACCACCAGGTTACCCCCCTCACCACCACCCCCCTCACCACCAGGTTACCCCCTCACCACCAGGTGCCCCTCACCACCAGGTTACCCCCTCACCACCACCCCCTCACCACCAGGTTACCCCCTCACCACCACCCCCTCACCACCAGGTGACCCCCTCACCACCAGGCTTCCCCCTCACCACCACCCCCTCACCACCACCCCCTCACCACCAGGTGCCCCTCACCACCACCCCCTCACCACCAGGTGCCCCTCACCACCACCCCCTCACCACCAGGTTACCCCCTCACCACCAGGTGCCCCTCACCACCAGGCTTCCCCCTCACCACCACCCCCTCACCACCACCCCCTCACCACCAGGCTGCCCCCTCACCACCACCCCCTCACCACCAGGCTTCCCCCTCACCACCACCCCCTCACCACCAGGTTTTCCCCTCACCACCACTCCCTCACCACCAGTTCCTCCCCCTACTCCTCCCCCTGCTCTGTCCCTTCCTCCCCTGCTCTGTCCCTTCCTCCCCTACTCCTCCCCTGCTCTGTCCCTTCCTCCCCCCTGCTCTGTCCCTTCCTCCCCCTATTCCTCCCCTACTCCTCCCCCTACTCCCCCTTCCTCCCCTGCTCTGTCCCTTCCTCCCCTACTCCTCCCCCTGCTCTGTCCCTTCCTCCCCCTGCCCTGTCCCTTCCTCCCCTACTCCTCCCCTGCTCTGTCCCTACCTCCCCCTACTCCTCCCCCCTGCTCTGTCCCTTCCTCCCCCTACTCCTCCCCCTACTCCTCCCCTACTCCTCCCCCTGCTCTGTCCCTTCCTCCCCCTACTCCTCCCCCTGCTCTGTCCCTACCTCCCCTACTCCTCCCCCTGCTCTGTCCCTTCCTCCCTGCTCCTCCCCCTGCTCTGTCCCTTCCTCCCCCTGCTCTGTCCCTTCCTCCCCCTACTCCTCCCCCCTGCTCTGTCCCTTCCTCCCCTGCTCTGTCCCTTCCTCCCCTACTCCTCCCCCTGCTCTGTCCCTTCCTCCCCCTGCCCTGTCCCTTCCTCCCCCTACTCCTCCCCCTGCTCTGTCCCTTCCTCCCCTGCTCTGTCCCTTCCTCCCCCTACTCCTCCCCCTGCTCTGTCCCTCCCTCCCCCTACTCCTCCCCCTGCTCTGTCCCTTCCTCCCCCTGCTCTGTCCCTTCCTCCCCCTACTCCTCCCCCTGCTCTGTCCCTCCCTCCCCCTACTCCTCCCCCTGCTCTGTCCCTTCCTCCCCCTGCTCTGTCCCTTCCTCCCCCTGCCCTGTCCCTTCCTCCCCCTGCTCCTCCCCCTGCTCTGTCCCTTCCTCCCCCTGCTCTGTCCCTTCCTCCCCCTGCCCTGTCCCTTCCTCCCCCTACTCTCTCCCCTACTCCTCCCCTTCCTCCCCCTGCTCTGTCCCTCCCTCCCCCTACTCCTCCCCCTGCTCTGTCCCTTCCTCCCCCTGCTCTGTCCCTTCCTCCCCCTACTCCTCCCCCTGCTCTGTCCCTTCCTCCCCCTGCCCTGTCCCTTCCTCCCCCTGCTCCTCCCCCTGCTCTGTCCCTTCCTCCCCCTGCTCTGTCCCTCCCTCCCCCTACTCCTCCCCCTGCTCTGTCCTTCCTCCCCCTGCTCTGTCCCTCCCTCCCCTACTCCTCCCCCTGCTCTGTCCTTCCTCCCCTACTCCTCCCCCTGCTCTGTCCCTCCCTCCCCCTACTCCTCCCCTGCTCTGTCCCTTCCTCCCCTGCCCTGTCCCTTCCTCCCCTACTCCTCCCCCTGCTCTGTCCCTTCCTCCCCCTGCCCTGTCCCTTCCTCCCCTGCTCCTCCCCCTGCTCTGTCCCTTCCTCCCCTACTCCTCCCCTGCTCTGTCCCTTCCTCCCCTACTCCTCCCCCTGCTCTGTCCCTCTCTCCCCCTGCTCCTCCCCCTGCTCTGTCCCTTCCTCCCCCTGCCCTGTCCCTTCCTCCCCCTGCTCTGTCCCTTCCTCCCCCTGCTCCTCCCCCTGCTCTGTCCCTTCCTCCCCCTGCTCCTCCCCCTGCTCTGTCCCTCCCTCCCCCTACTCCTCCCCCTGCTCTGTCCCTTCCTCCCCCTGCTCCTCCCCCTGCTCTGTCCCTTCCTCCCCTGCTCTGTCCCTTCCTCCCCCTGCTCTGTCCCTTCCTCCCCCTGCTCTGTCCTTCCTCCCCCTACTCCTCCCCCTGCTCTGTCCCTCCCTCCCCCTACTCCTCCCCTGCTCTGTCCCTCCCTCCCCTACTCCTCCCCCTGCTCTGTCCCTCCCTCCCCCTACTCCTCCCCCCTGCCCTGTCCCTTCCTCCCCCTACTCCTCCCCTGCCCTGTCCCTTCCTCCCCTACTCCTCCCCCTGCTCTGTCCCTCCCTCCCCCTACTCCTCCCCTGCTCTGTCCCTTCCTCCCCCTACTCCTCCCCCTGCTCTGTCCCTCCCTCCCCTACTCCTCCCCTGCTCTGTCCCTCCCTCCCCTACTCCTCCCCCTGCTCTGTCCCTTCCTCCCCTGCTCTGTCCCTTCCTCCCCCTACTCCTCCCCCTGCTCTGTCCCTTCCTCCCCTACTCTCCCTGCTCTGTCCCTCCCTCCCCTACTCCTCCCCCTGCTCTGTCCCTTCCTCCCCCTGCTCCTCCCCCTGCTCTGTCCCTTCCTCCCTGCTCTGTCCCTCCCTACTCCTCCCCTGCTCTGTCCCTTCCTCCCTGCTCTGTCCCTTCCTCCCCCTACTCCTCCCCCTGCTCTGTCCCTCCCTCCCCTACTCCTCCCCCTGCTCTGTCCCTTCCTCCCCCTGCTCTGTCCCTTCCTCCCCTACTCCTCCCCTGCTCTGTCCCTTCCTCCCCCTACTCCTCTCCCCTGCTCTGTCCCCTTCCTCCCTGCTCTGTCCCTCCCTCCCCCTACTCCTCCCCCTGCTCTGTCCTTCCTCCCCTGCTCTGTCCCTTCCTCCCCTGCTCTGTCCCTTCCTCCCCTGCTCCTCCCCCTGCTCTGTCCCTTCCTCCCCTGCTCCTCCCCCAGCTCTGTCCCTCCCTCCCCTACTCCTCCCCTACTCCTCCCCTTCCTCCCCCTGCTCTGTCCCTTCCTCCCCTGCTCCTCCCCCTGCTCTGTCCCTTCCTCCCCTGCTCTGTCCCTTCCTCCCCTACTCCTCCCCTGCTCTGTCCCTCCCTCCCCCTACTCCTCCCCTGCTCTGTCCCTCCCTCCCCTACTCCTCCCCCTGCCCTGTCCCTTCCTCCCCTACTCCTCCCCCTGCTCTGTCCCTTCCTCCCCCTACTCCTCCCCCTGCTCTGTCCCTTCCTCCCCCTACTCCTCCCCCTACTCCTCCCCCTACTCCTCCCCCTACTCCTCCCCTTCCTCCTGTGTGTGAAGTAATGGATGATGGATAAAATGGTTCCAGTGATGGAGAGAGAGAGAGGAGCGTTGTTATAGCCTGGAGGAGGAGTCTCGGACTGGGAGTCCTGCAGCTGCACACTGAATCGATCTGACGGTGTGTGTGTGTGTGTGTGTGTGTGTGTGTGTGTGTGTGTGTGTGTGTGTGTGTGTAAGTGAGGTACTGGGAGTCCTGCTGCAGCGTTACCCACTGAAGCCAATCGGTGAGCTTAATCCAGCCAGCTCCTGACAGAGATTGTTGCTGTTTTGTGGTAGTTCTGTGTTGTGTCCAGAGGTTACCTGTATATAACTGAAACCTCTGAGACTCTTGTGTGTGTGTGACCGGACTGACCCCTGACCTGGCTGTCTATTCAGGCTATCTGCTGGTCTGTCCTACCATCTCCTCTACTACAACCAACCTGCTGGTCTGTCCTACCATCTCCTCTACTACAACCAACCTGCTGATCTGTCCTACCATCTCTACTACTACAACCAACCTGCTGATCTGTCCTACCATCTCCTCTACTACAACCAACCTGCTGATCTGTCCTACCATCTCTACTACTACAACCAACCTGCTGGTCTGTCCTACCATCTCTACTACAACCAACCTGCTGGTCTGTCCTACCATCTCCTCTACTACAACCAACCTGCTGGTCTGTCCTACCATCTCTACTACAACCAACCTGCTGATCTGTCCTACCATCTCTACTACTACAACCAACCTGCTGATCTGTCCTACCATCTCCTCTACTACAACCAACCTGCTGATCTGTCCTACCATCTCTACTACTACAACCAACCTGCTGATCTGTCCTACCATCTCCTCTACTACAACCAACCTGCTGATCTGTCCTACCATCTCCTCTACTACAACCAACCTGCTGGTCTGTCCTACCATCTCTACTACTACAACCAACCTGCTGATCTGTCCTACCATCTCCTCTACTACAACCAACCTGCTGATCTGTCCTACCATCTCTACTACTACAACCAACCTGCTGGTCTGTCCTACCTTCTCTACAACAACCAACCTGCTGATCTGTCCTACCATCTCCTCTACTACAACCAACCTGCTGGTCTGTCCTACCATCTCTATTACAACCAACCTGCTGATCTGTCCTACCATCTCCTCTACTACAACCAACCTGCTGATCTGTCCTACCATCTCCTCTACTACAACCAACCTGCTGATCTGTCCTACCATCTCTACTACAACCAACCTGCTGATCTGTCCTACCATCTCCTCTACTACAACCAACCTGCTGATCTGTCCTACCATCTCCTCTACTACAACCAACCTGCTGATCTGTCCTACCATCTCCTCTACTACAACCAACCTGCTGATCTGTCCTATCATCTCTACTACTACAACCAACCTGCTGGTCTGTCCTACCATCTCCTCTACTACAACCAACCTGCTGATCTGTCCTACCATCTCCTCTACTACAACCAACCTGCTGATCTGTCCTACCATCTCCTCTATTACAACCTCAGTGCAGTGCAGACGTGGTTGTCGCGCTATCTAACGTGAGACACCTGTGACCTATGTACAAAATGCTATTTGGAATGGAATGAGGGGTGGTCCCACTCCAACCACCAGGAGGCTCTCTCAGCCATCTCTCGACTGGGGACAAGTGGAGGCTACTAATGGCTTGATGAATCATTTTATTTGGAGGCGTAGAGGAGCTATATTTAAATGAGGAAATTGAATGTAAGCACTATGTAGTATAAGACTGTAAAATAGTCTACTGTGTATGTAATATAAAGGCTAATACCTATATTATTACATATAATACTGTGAAAATCACCCTTCAAGGCAGATTTGTGTGTGTGGATTTACAACATTGACTAGTAATCCATCTGGTCCACTGGATGAGTTGTAGTTTCTCATCATGGTTCTCACTGTGTCAGCTGTCAGAGCACAAAGTCATTACCCTGCTGTGTGTGTGTGTGTGTGTGTGTGTGTGTGTGTGTGTGTGTGTGTACGTGTACACGTGTATGTGTGTGGTTCCTCCTCTCTGAGCTGACATTGGGGGGGGGATTAGTGGTGTCTATTCAGCAGGATAGATGTCCATTGGGGTGTGGGCAGGATAGACGTCCGTTGAGGGGGGGGGAGACAAATCAAATGTCCAAAGGGGGAGCAGGTAGCTGGCTAGTGGTGGCTATTCAGCAGCCTGAGGGTCTGGGGGTAGAAGCTACAGGCCAGTCTGATAGTTTTACCCATGATGCTCCTGTACTGCCCGCGTTTGAGTGACGCAAGCGGAGAGAACAGGCCGTGGCTCAGCTGCTGAGGTCCCTGATGATCTTCATGGCCTTCCTGCAACAACCTGGTGTTGTAGGTGTCCTGGAGGGCAGGTAGTGTGCACCCAGTGGTGCCTTGTGGTCCGCGGCGGTGGAGTTGCCGTACCAGGCTGTGATGCAGCCCGACAGTAGGCTCTCGACGGTGCTCCTGGAGAGCACTGAGGGCCCTCTGGGACAGGCCGAATTTCTTCAGCCTCCTGAGGTTGAAGAGTCGTTGTTGTGCCTTCTTCACCACGGTATACGTGTGGTTTGACCATTTCAGCTCCTCTGAGACAATTTCAATGATTTTACTAAGTTACAGTTCATATAAGGAAATCAGTAAATTTAAAATAAATTCATTAGGCCCTAATCTATGGACTTCACAAGACTGGGCAGGGGCGGAGCCATGTGTGGGCCTGGGAGGGCATAGTCCCACCCACTGGGGAGCCAGGCCCAGCCAATCAGAATGAGTTTGTCCCCACAAAAGGGCTTATTACAGACAGAAATGCTCCTCAGTGTCATCAGCTGTCTGGATGGCAGTTCTCAGACGATCCCGCAGGTGAAGAAGCCGGATGTGGAGGTCCTGGGCTGGCGTGGTTACACGTGGTCTGCGGTTGTGAGGCCGGTTGGATGTATTGCCAAATTCTCTAAGACGACGTTGGAGGCGGCTTATGGTAGAGATTAACATATCATTCTCTGGCGACAGCTCTGGTGGACAGTCCTGCAGTCAGCATGCCAATTGCACGCTCCCTCAAAACATCTGTGGCATTGTGTTGTGAGACAAAACTGCACATTTTAGTGGCCTTTTATTGTCCCCAGCACAAGGTGCACCTGTGTAATGATCATGCTGTTTTATCAGCTACTTGATATGCCACACCTGTCAGGTGGATGGATTATATTGGCAAAGGAGAAATGCTCACTGAAAGGGATGTTAACAAATTTGTGCATTTTTTTTTTTTTTTTTTTTTTGGAGAAATAAGCTTTTTTTGTGCATATGGAACATTTCTGGGATCTTTTTATATCAGCTCATGAAACATGGGAACAACACTTTACATGTTGCGTGTATGTTTTTGTTCAGTATACGTTGTATGATTTTATGAATGTCAAGGATATATGAAATCAACTTTATTCAGTCAGTTTGACAGCTTTTATAAACTAGTCAAGCTTGCACAGTAAATATCCTATGCTGCACATAAAACACGCAAGGGTCCGTTAACTTTTTTTTCTCACTGGCCTGGTCGGGGCAGTTGCCCAAAAATCTACTGGCCCCAACAGAATTGTTTGTCATGTTTCTAAAACAATAAATGTATTAGAAGTAATGTGAAATTGAGCAATACAGTCTTTTAACCAAAGTATTAGATGAGACTATGTTCAGCAGCCCTTTTAAGGGCGGGAGGGTACCGTGGTAATGGGGCCACTCTCTTGTCTTGTCACGTGTTTCTGTGAGATTTCGGATCTGACTAGTAGCAGAAGGCGTGTCTTCCAGTGTTGCCAATTTAGCGTCTTTGTTGCTATATTTAGCGAATTTTCAGACCCCCTCCAGCGACTTTTATTGATAAAGAGGCTAGCGACAAATCCAGCTGCTTTTCAGGCTGCCTTTGGGGCATTGTGCCACCGAGAGTTTCTGTGGTTTTGATAGCATTTAGCGACTTTTCCCACTCAATTCTGCCGCACACGAGAGTGGGAGAAGCTGTCTGTTCAACAGAAGTCACAGGAACGGTGAGACACAGGCAGAGAAGCACAAGGTGCTGCACCAAGGAAAATTGGTGCTGTGACGTCGTCGCGGCAACAGCAAAACGTCACCTAGCAACTGCTAGTAGCAGATACCGTAGACTTCCAGTCATTGCACGAATGTTAGTTAGCATTGGCTCGCGAAACTACCTCGAAACTTCCTTTATTCTGGACGCAGAGACATAAAGATGGTACCCACGAGTTCATCTGACTCTGGGGAAGTAGAATTGCCAAAATCCTGACATATCCCTTTAACTTCCACACAGCTCCCCTGCCAGGTAGTGTCGCAGCGCGAGGTGGGATATAGGATTCCGATTTCTTTGTACGATGCTATGCTAACAGATGCTAACAAATCATAACCGCATTTGGCTGTTCATTTTATGCCCTGGTTGTCTTTGTCTATCTGGTGCTGGGTTACATGTCACAAGCTTCTGCTGTCTCAGAGATTAACACGATGAAAGTGTTTGTTTGTGCGTGTGTTTGACCTTCTCTGGGAATATAGCCTGTGAGGAGAGACTGGGGGAGGACGAGAGACTGTCAGCGGGGAGGGAGAGAGGAGGGGACGGAGGGGGGTCTTTGTGCAGTAGGAATCTACAGGCGTGTTTTAATTGTGTGTGACATATTAAATGAGAAATAGTAATGTGTGCACAGTCACAGGGCCCAGGAGACCAGATGAGATGAGAATCTCCCTCCTCCTCGCCATTTTAAGCAGTAGCAGGAAGATCCATTACTATCTGAGGGATTTTATATGAAACCAGGACAAAAAAAGACCATGATTTGGGGGGATTTTCACGGAAATATCGAATGGTCCTTTACAGGACCTAAAATTAACACCCGCCAAATGCAGGTCAATTTTGGCAAGAATGTCTAATTCACACTCGGGGCTCTACAGTGCGAGCATTTCATAAAAATGGTCAAGATTTAAGTATATGCGAGTTGTGATTTATAGCAAAATAAATGCTGCAGTAGCTGTATTTCTGCGGATCCTAAGGTTGTATCCCACCTTGCGTATCAACACAACCTGGCTGGGGCGCTGTGCGCACTGTGAGTGAATGCTGAAAGATTTGTTTTAAGAAGCATTGAGAGTTGGTTTAGCTACTAACGTGAGTGTTTATCCTCGGGTTTCTTGGATATTGAAATGTTTTTGTTCTCAAGTTAGGTTTTTGTTCCACTGCTAGTGAAGAGAGAGACGTCATCGGCCTCTACTAGTCAGCGAGCATTATAATCTGGGTGATTCGAGCCCTGAATGCTGATTGGCTGAAATCTGTGGTATATCAGACCATATACCACGGGTATGACAAAACATTACTTTTTACTCTTCTAATTACGTTGGTAACCAGTTTTATAATAGCATTAAGGCACCTCAGGGGTTTGTGGTATATGGCCAATATACCACGGCTAAGGGCTGTATCCAGGCACTCCGCGTTACGTCACGCTTAAGAACAGCCCTTAGCCATGGTATATTGGCCATATACCACACCCCCTCGGGCCTTATTGCTTAAATATACCACATTACTTCTTACTAGTAATACATTCCTTGTTTTAGAAACATTACTAAGCATGCTCATCCGTTTTGTAATTTTTTATGTAATTAATGCAAAAAAAATATTTTGGCTGGTAAAAAATCTGAGTGGCTGGTAGATATTTTTTTTGTATCTACCTGCCAAAGTGGCTAGTAGACAAATCAGTTAGATTTAGACCCTGGTCCTTTGGAGGAGGAAGGATTGTTGACATTATATTAGAGATTTGTATAAAAAAAACATACTGTACAGGCATATCAAAGTTCCAGAGTAGGATCTCTGCTAGTTTTTATGTTATGACCCATTTTATACAGAGAAATTGGAACAGCAGGCAATGTAACTAATCACAGCCCTCCTTTTTTTTCTTGTATCATTGCACATCCTGCAAAATCACCAGCAGAGGGCGACCATTTTGAAACCATTTTCACATTCACTATGTTTGGTAATGCTTACTAATTGGATCATAACTCTAAAAGTAGCAGAGATCCCACTCTGGGAATTTAATATGCTCGTACAGTATATTATGTTAAACAATATATTGAAAAAGGTGCCATATCATTTTAATATTTTTTATATTCATGTTTATATTTTTCAATATTAATAAATTTATGTAAAAAAAATATATAGTTTTCTAAATCAACATACTACTCATGTTACAGAGCAAGCGGTAAACCTTCATATGACACCAATTCTTTTATAGCACCTACAGATGAAACATTACCGAGTCTTAAAGGAGGCCTGGGTAAGGCCAAAATCTCATAAATATGCCAACTTTGATTAATTATTTCTCAATTATGCTTTTAGATTCAAATGTCAACCAATTGTTCCTTCAAAGGACCATTCTATGGATGAAATGTCGTGAAAATGCCCCAAATCATGGTCTTATTCTGTCTGGGTTTCGTATGGACACTATATAGGCCTTCTATAGGCTAGTACCCGTGGTGAGATCTACCTTGCCGTTTAAAGGAGTAGCAGTCGTATACATCACTATTGTGGATGTCTTTCTGGTCTTCTCACCCGTTTTAAAGGAGTAGCAGTCGTATACATCACTATTGTGGATGTCTTTCTGGTTTTCTCACCCATTTAAAGGAGTAGCAGTCGTATACATCAATATTGTGGATGTCTTTCTGGTCTTCTCACCTGTTTTTAAAGGAGTAGCAGTCGTATACATCACTATTGTGGATGTCTTTCTGGTCTTCTCACCCGTTTTTAAAGGAGTAGCAGTCGTATACATCACTATTGTGGATGTCTTTCTGGTCTTCTCACCCGTTTTTAAAGGAGTAGCAGTCGTATACATCACTATTGTGGATGTCTTTCTGGTCTTCTCACCCGTTTTTAAAGGAGTAGCAGTCGTATACATCACTATTGTGGATGTCTTTCTGGTCTTCTCACCCATTTTAAAGGAGTAGCAGTCGTATACATCACTATTGCGGATGTCTTTCTGGTCTTCTCACCCATATAAAGGAGTGGTAGGGTGATGCATACTAACAATGGTAGTATATGAAAATGTATATTTTACCGTCAAGGCCTATTACTGGCAGAGGAATAGCTTGCCTACCATACATTACTATAGATTTCTGTGTATTATTTATGTTCTTTAGTGTTATGGTGTGTGTGTATCCATTGATTCACTACATTACCAAAAGTATGTGGACACGTGCTCGTCAAACATCTCATTCCAATATCATGGCCATTAATATGGAGTTGGTCCCCCCCATTTGCTGCTATAACAGCCTCTACTGTTCTGGGAAGGCTTTCCACTAGATGTTGGAACATTGCTGCGGGGACTTCCTTTCAGCCACAAGAGCATTAGTGAGGTCGGGCACTGATGTTGGGCGATTAGGCCTGGCTCGCAGTCGGCGTTCCAATTCATCCCAAGGGTGTTCGATGTGGTTGAGGTCAGGGCTCTGTGCAGGCCAGTCAAGTTCTTCCACACAGATCTCGACAAACCATTTCTGTATGGACCTCGCTTTGTGCACGGGGGCATTGTCATGCTGAAACGGGAAAGGGCCTTCCCCAAACTGTTGCCACAAAGTTGGAAGCTCAGAATCGTCTAGAATGTCATTGTATGCTGTAGCGTTAAGATTTCCCTTCACTGGAACTAAGGGGCCTAGCCCGAACCATGAAAAACAGCCCCAGACCATTATTCCTCCTCCTCCAAACTTTACAGTTGGCGCTATGCATTGGGGAAGGTAGTGTGCTCCTGGCATCCGCCAAACCCAAATTCGTCTGTCGGACTACCAGATGGTGAAGCGTGATTCATCACTCCAGAGAACGTGTTTCCACTGCTCCAGAGTCAGTTTGCAACTCGGTAGTGAGTGTTGCAACCGAGGACAGACGATTTGTACACGCTACGCGCTTCAGCACTCGGTGGTCCCGTTCTGTGAGCTTGTGTGGCCTACCACTTCCCGGATGAGCCGTTGTTGCTCCTAGACATTTCCACTTTACAATAACAGCACTTACAGTTGACCGGGGCAGCTCTAGCAGGGCAGAAATTTGACGAACTGACTTGTTGGAAAGGCAGAATCCTATGACTGTGCCATGTTGAAAGTCACTGAGCTCTTCAGTAAGGCCATTCTCCTGCCAATGTTTGTCTATGGAGATTGCATGGCCGTTAGCAACGGGTGTGGCTGAAATAGCTGAATCCACTAATTTGAAGGGGTGTCCACATACTTTTGTATATATAGTGTATCTCTCTCACCCATTTAAAGCATTAGCCTAACGAATGTACGCTAACTATTGAGCCACACCAAAGCATGGCTGAGACATGGCTAATCGAGATGAGGCTCATGTCTTTGAGCCACACCACAACATGGCTGAGACATGGCTAATCGAGATGAGGCTCATGTCTTTCTATTCTTCTCCATATAGGGCTAAAGGACTTGCTAGTGGGAGTTGGATGCAGTGCTGGCAGTGAGATACTGTAAGGCGTTCGCACCCATATATCTTAAGCACTCAAGAATGTTTCCCCAACAGTGTTCTCCTCTCACCTCCCACCTACTCACCTCCCACCTACTCACCTCCCATCTACTCACCTCCCATCTACTCACCTCCCACCTACTCGCCTCCCATCTACTCGCCTCCCATCTACTCACCTCCCATCTACTCACCTCCCATCTACTCACCTCCCATCTACTCACCTCCCACCTACTCACCTCCCATCTACTCACCTCCCATCTACTCACCTCCCACCTACTCACCTCCCATCTACTCACCTCCCACCTACTCACCTCCCATCAACTCACCTCCCATCTACTCACCTCCCATCTACTCACCTCCCATCTACTCACCTCCCACATACTCACCTCCCATCAACTCGACTCTCTGTCATCTGAAGCTGTTAGTAGACAAGCTTGAGGCTATCTGAACGACTCCTCTAGGATGTGTGTGTGTCTAAGCGCGTGTGTGTGCGTGTGTGTGTCTAAGCGTGTGTGTGTGTGTGTGTGTGTGTCTAAGCGTGTGTGTGTGTGTGCGTGCGTGTGCGTGTGTCTAAGGGCGTGTGTGTCTAAGCGCGCGCGTGTGTGCGTGTGTCTAAGCGTGTGTGTGTGTCTAAGCGTGTGTGTGTGTCTAAGCGTGTGTGTGTGTGTGTGTGTGTGTGTGTGTGTCTAAGCGTGTGTGTGTGTGTGTTTGTCTAAGTGCGCGCACGTGTGTGTGTGTCTAAGGGCGTGTGTGTGTGCTTCAGCAGCTCTCTGCAGCACCACCTGATTTGACTTGGTAATATGCATTGACGGGTATGGAGGGAAATCCACCCAAGGAGCACAAAGTACCGACCGCGTAACACACACGCCATGCAGAAAAAAACTGCTCTGTTAAATACGCTGTCAGGTCGTTTCAATAGGAAGGTGAAAAGAGGAAGGAGATAAAGAGATGTCTGTAGCTAGCCAACCGCCTCGCCTGTAGCTAGCCGACCGCCTCGCCTGTAGCTGGCCGACCGCCTCGCCTGTAGCTGGCCGACCGCCTCGCCTGTAGCTGGCCGACCGCCTCGCCTGTAGCTGGCCGACCGCCTCGCCTGTAGCTGGCCGACCGCCTCGCCTGTAGCTGGCCGACCGCCTCGCCTGTAGCTGGCCGACCGCCTCGCCTGTAGCTGGCCGACCGCCTCGCCTGTAGCTGGCCGACCGCCTCGCCTGTTATTCAGCGACAGTTGTGTAACTATGTTCTTCTCTCCTCTCCCCTCTCCTCTCTTCTCTCTCAGGCTGAAATGGGCTGTAGTGTAGGAGTTGGCACCAACTGGTGATGTAGTGTAGGAGTTAGCACCAACTGGTGATTTTATTTGTGCACTATCTAGAGCTGCTGCCCCTGAGCAGAGTCAAAGGTAGATGTATCCCTCAGACACCAGACTATTTACATCTTTAGTAGCTCACATTTGTGAGAGTGTGTTTGAGAGAGAAATATTGATATTCAGGTTGACAACAAAAAGGCTAGCCAAGAGCAGTAGAAAACAATGGAATGTTCTGATTTTTTTTCTCCTATTGCCGTTAATAATTCATCACCATTGTAACCCTACACACACACACACACACACACACACACACACACACACACACACGGTACAACCCTTAAATATAAACAATTGATTCTTAAGATGAAACGGTATTCTAATCGTTCCACGTCACACATACTGATGGTTTCTACTGTGTTAATTAGCGAAATAGGCTATGATAACAAAAGCTTGATATACTGTGTATCCTAGCACAAGAACTGGAAGCCTGCAACAAACACAACCTCCCTCCTTAGACTGAGACAGACAGCCAGGACATCTAGTGGGTTATCTCTCCGGCTGGCTACCTCCCTCCTTAGACTGAGACAGACAGCCAGGACATCTAGTGGGTTATCTCTCCGGCTGGCTACCTCCCTCCTTAGACTGAGACAGACAGCCAGGACATCTAGTGGGTTATCTCTCCGGCTGGCTACCTCCCTCCTTAGACTGAGACAGACAGCCAGGACATCTAGTGTGTTATCTCTCCGGCTGGCAACCTCCCTCCTTAGACTGAGACAGACAGCCAGGACATCTAGTGGGTTATCTCTCCGGCTGGCTACCTCCCTCCTTAGACTGAGACAGACAGCCAGGACATCTAGTGTGTTATCTCTCCGGCTGGCTACCTCCCTCCTTAGACTGAGACAGACAGCCAGGACATCTAGTGGGTTATCTCTCCGGCTGGCTACCTCCCTCCTTAGACTGAGACAGACAGCCAGGACATCTAGTGTGTTATCTCTCCGGCTGGCTATCTCCCTCCTTAGACTGAGACAGACAGCCAGGACATCTAGTGTGTTATCTCTCCGGCTGGCTATCTCCCTCCTTAGACTGAGACAGACAGCCAGGACATCTAGTGGGTTATCTCTCCGGCTGGCTATCTCCCTCCTGAGACAGACAGCCAGGACATCTAGTGGGTTATCTCTCCGGCTGGCTACCTCCCTCCTTAGACTGAGACAGACAGCCAGGACATCTAGTGGGTTATCTCTCCGGCTGGCAACCTCCCTCCTTAGACTGAGACAGACAGCCAGGACATCTAGTGGGTTATCTCTCCAGCTGGCTACCTCCCTCCTTAGACTGAGACAGACAGCCAGGACACCTGGCTCTCTGCTGCTGGTAATATTAATGGGCTTTAAACCAGCACACTCTGCTCAGCCGCACTCTGCTCAGCCGCACACACACACACACACACACACACACACACACACCATGTTACTCCGTAGGAAGAGAAATAAAGCCAGTGGTGGATAAGGATCAAGACAGGATATGACCGGACTGATGTGATGTCTGAAACAAGACAGGATGTGATCAGAATAATGTGATGTCTGAAACAAGACAGTATATGATCGGACTAATGTGATGTCTGAGACAAGACAGGATTTGACCGTACTAATGTGATGTCTGAAACAAGACAGGATATGACCGGACTAATGTGATGTCTGAAACAAGACAGGATTTTACGTTTCAGCACACAGTGCCTTCTTCATGGACTATTAGCTCCAGTATGTAGTAAGTAGTTAGTTGCATTTAAAGCAGGGAGTGTGTTTTGTCTCCCGACTGGAGAGGGAGTCTGTTTTGTCTCCCGACTGGAGAGGGAGTCTGTTTTGTCTCCCGACTGGAGAGGGAGTCTGTTTTGTCTCCCGACTGGAGAGGGAGTCTGTTTTGTCTCCCGACTGGAGAGGGAGTCTGTTTTGTCTCCCGACTGGAGAGGGAGTCTGTTTTGTCTCCCGACTGGAGAGGGAGTCTGTTTTGTCTCCCGACTGGAGAGGGAGTCTGTTTTGTCTCCCCGACTGGAGAGGGAGTCTGTTTTGTCTCCCGACTGGAGAGGGAGTCTGTTTTGTCTCCTGACTGGAGAGGGAGTCTGTTTTGTCTCCCGACTGGAGAGGGAGTCTGTTTTGAGTCTGTTTTGTCTCCCGACTGGAGAGGGAGTCTGTTTTGTCTCCCGACTGGAGAGGGAGTCTGTTTTGTCTCCCGACTGGAGAGGGAGTCTGTTTTGTCTCCCGACTGGAGAGGGAGTCTGTTTTGTCTCCCGACTGGAGAGGGAGTCTGTTTTGTCTCCCGACTGGAGAGGGAGTCTGTTTTGTCTCCCGACTGGAGAGGGAGTCTGTTTTGTCTCCCGACTGGAGAGGGAGTCTGTTTTGTCTCCCGACTGGAGAGGGAGTCTGTTTTGAGTCTGTTTTGTCTCCCGACTGGAGAGGGAGTCTGTTTTGTCTCCCGACTGGAGAGGGAGTCTGTTTTGTCTCCCCGACTGGAGAGGGAGTCTGTTTTGTCTCCCGACTGGAGAGGGAGTCTGTTTTGTTCCCGACTGGAGAGGGAGTCTGTTTTGTCTCCCGACTGGAGAGGGAGTCTGTTTTGAGTCTGTTTTGTCTCCCCGACTGGAGAGGGAGTCTGTTTTGAGTCTGTTTTGTCTCCCCGACTGGAGAGGGAGTCTGTTTTGTCTCCCACAGGGAGTCTGTTTTGTCTCCCGACTGGAGAGGGAGTCTGTTTTGTCTCCCGACTGGAGAGGGAGTCTGTTTTGAGTCTGTTTTGTCTCCCGACTGGAGAGGGAGTCTGTTTTGAGTCTGTTTTGTCTCCCGACTGGAGAGGGAGTCTGTTTTGAGTCTGTTTTGTCTCCTGACTGGAGAGGGAGTCTGTTTTGTCTCCCGACTGGAGAGGGAGTCTGTTCCCTCATTAAAATGCAAATCAATTTATAACTTTTTTGACATGCGTTTTTCTGGATTGTTTTGTTGTTATTCTGTCTCTCACTGTTCAAATAAACCTAACATTAAAATTATAGACTGATCGTGTCTTTGTCAGTGGGCAAACTTACAAAATCAGCAGGGGATCAAATACTTAATTCCCTCACTGTATGTATGCATGTATGAATGTATGTATATAGTGTATGTCAGATGTTGTGAATTGAAACAATGGTCATACTGAGCGTATCAGTTTGTATTCCAGGCTAATCTTCTAATAGAAGACATCTATGAAGCAGGTATCTATTATTTAGGAGCCTGGATGGTTATCTTCTAATAACAGTATTTAGCCTGGTCCTCTTTTCTCCTCTTACAATACAATACTGTAATATTGTGTTTAGTCAGCTGGTTATCTTCTAATAGCAGTATTTAGCCTGGTCCTCTTTTCTCCTCTTACAATACAATACTGTAATATTGTGTTTAGTCAGCTGGTTATCTTCTAATAGCAGTATTTAGCCTGGTCCTCTTTTCTCCTCTTACAATACAATACTGTAATATTGTGTTTAGTCAGCTGGTTATCTTCTAATAGCAGTATTTAGCCTGGTCCTCTTTTCTCCTCTTACAATACAATACTGTAATATTGTGTTTAGTCAGCTGGTTATCTTCTAATAGCAGTATTTAGCCTGGTCCTCTTTTCTCCTCTTACAATACAATTCTGTAATATTGTGTTTAGTCAGCTGGTTATCTTCTAATAGCAGTATTTAGCCTGGTCCTCTTTTCTTGTCTCCTCCTGGCCCAGTGGCTCATGTCATGTGACAGTGTGCATAGCAACAGAATCCTCAGGGGGCCTGCCCTGGTTGCCCCCCACCCCTGCAACACAGTAGAGGGAGGAAGATGTGTGGGGAGGGGGGTCATGGGGGAGCTGCTTTGGAAATAGGCTGCTTTTTTTTGTTCTGATCTCACACAGCTGTCACTAGCAGAAGACCCAGTTATCAGCAACACAACACACACACACACACACACCTGCAGCACACACACACACACACCCCTGCAGCACACACACACACCCCTGCAGCACACACACACACACACACACACACACACACACACACACACACACAGGACCTGTCACCTGTGGTCTTCTTCTCAGAGTGTGGGCTGTGTCACAGCTGTAGCAGTGTTAGGACGTCGTTTTGGCCGGGGAGGCCATTATATGTGATGAGCTACGCAGGGCCTTGTCTTACCACAGCAGGCTCGGATTGTACACACACACACACACACACACACATAGTGCATTCAGAAAGTATTCAGACCCCTTGACTTTTTCCACATTTTATTACAGCCTTATTCTAAAATTGATTAAATTAAACAATTTCCTCATCAATCTGCACACAATACCCCATAATGACAAAGCGAAAACAGGTTACAAATACCTTATTTACATAAGTATTCAGACCCTTTGCTATGAGACTCGAAATTGAGCTCCGGTGCATCCTGTTTCCATTGATCAGCCTTGATGTTTCTACAACTTGATTGGAGTCCACCTGTGGTAAATTTAATTGATTGGACATGATTTGGAAAGGCACACAACTATCTATATAAGGTCCCACAGTTGACAGTGCATGTCAGAGCAAAAACCAAGCCATGAGGTGGAAGGAATTGTCCGTAGAGCTCAGAGACAGGATTATAGTGAAGCACAGATCTGGGGAAGGGGACCAAAACGTTTCTGCGGCATCGAAGGTCCCCAAGAACACAGTGGCCTCCATCATTCTTAAATGGAAGATGTTTGGAACCACCAAGACTCTTCCTAGAGTTGGCCGCCTGGCCAAACTGAGCAATCGGGGGGGGAGAATGGCCTTGGACAGGGAGGTGACCACGAACCCGATGGTCACTCTGACAGAGCTCCAGAGTTCCTCTGTGCAGATGCGAGAACCTTCCAGAAGGACAACCATCTCTGCAGCACTCCACCAAATCAGGCCTTTATGGTAGAGTGGCCAGACAGAAGCCACTCCTCAGTAAAAGCCACATGACAGCCCGCTTGGAGTTTGCCAAAAGGCACCTAAAGGACTCTGACCATGAGAAACAGGAGTGGCTTTAGGACAAGTCTGAATGTCCTTGAGTGGCCCAACCAGAGCCCAGGCTTGAACCCTATCGAACATCTCTGGAGAGACCTGAAAATAGCTGTGCAGCGACGCTCCCCTTCCAACCTGACAGAGCTTGAGAGGATCTGCAGAGAAGAATGGGAGAAACTCCCCAAATACGGGTGTGCCAAGCTTGTAGCGTCATACCCAAGAAGACTCGAGGCTGTAATCGCTGCCAAAGGTGCTTCAACAAAGTACTCAGTAAAGGATCTGAATACTTATTTAAATGTGATATTTCAGTATTTATTGTTAATATATTTGCTAAAATGTCTAAACCTGTTTTTGCTTTGTCATTATGGGGTATTGTGTGTAGGTTGATGAGGGCAATTTCAGAATAAGGCTGTAATGTAACAACATTTTGAAAAAGTCAAGGGGTCTGAATACTTTCAGAATGCACTGTATGCACACAGCAGGCTCAGGCCACACACACACTCTCGTGTGGTGAGGGTGTGTCCCACCCCCACTGCTCCAGCTCCTGTGATTTGATTGGTCCTGACGGCTCCTGCTAGGTGTGATGAGCAGCATAATAGATCATTAAGTAATGGAAAACGACATCACAATGACAACTTGTCAATATTATTCAGCCAAAACAGCCAAATGTATCCAGATCGTATTTCATTAACCACATTGTGTGTCTGTTGAAACACAAATCATGACGGATTTGACGAATATACACTTTGTTTTGATCAGCTTTTTTAAACAGGTGCCAATGACGGCATCCTTGCCCTTTCCCCAACGGTCTGCGTTCCATTGACCTCTTTACCGTTTGTATACCAGCTAATGCCTGAATGAGGAGTGCCGTCTTTCTCTCTATCTCTCTCTGTTACTTCCTCTGTCAATTCAATTTCAATTTTAAGGGGTTTTATTGGCATGGGAAACAAATGGTTATATTTAAGTCATTTAGCAGACGCTCTTATCCAGAGCTACTTACAGTTAGTGAATACATACATTTTCATACTGAACCCACAACCCTGGCGTTGCAAGCGCCATGCTCTACCAACTGAGCTACAGGTTACGTTGCCAAAGCAAGTGAAATGGATAATAAACAATACAATATGAACAGTAAACATTACACTCTCAGAAGTTCCAAAAGAATAAAGACATTTCAAATGTCATATTATGGCTATATACTCTCTCTCTCTGTCACTATCTCTTCATTCTCTCACTCTCTCTACCTCTTTCCCTCTCTCTCTCTACCTCTTTCTCTCTCTCTCGCTCTCTCTCTCTACCCCTCTCTCTCTCTACCCCGCTCTCTCTCTACCCCGCTCTCTCTCTCTACCCCGCTCTCTCTCTACCCCGCTCTCTCTCTACCCCGCTCTCTCTCTCTACCCCGCTCTCTCTCTACCCCGCTCTCTCTCTACCCCGCTCTCTCTCTACTCCCGCTCTCTCTCTCTACCCCGCTCTCTCTCTACTCCGCTCTCTCTCTCTACCCGCTCTCTCTCTCTACCCGCTCTCTCTCTCTACCCCGCTCTCTCTCTACCCCGCTCTCTCTCTACTCCCGCTCTCTCTCTACCCCGCTCTCTCTCTACCCCGCTCTCTCTCTACCCGCTCTCTCTCTACCCCGCTCTCTCTACTCCCGCTCTCTCTCTCTACCCCGCTCTCTCTCTCTACCCCGCTCTCTCTCTACCCCGCTCTCTCTCTCTACCCCGCTCTCTCTCTACCCGCTCTCTCTCTACCCCGCTCTCTCTCTACCCGCTCTCTCTCTCTACCCGCTCTCTCTCTACTCCCGCTCTCTCTCTCTACCCCGCTCTCTCTCTACCCCGCTCTCTCTCTACTCCCCGCTCTCTCTCTACCCCGCTCTCTCTCTACTCCCGCTCTCTCTCTACCCCCGCTCTCTCTCTACCCCGCTCTCTCTCTCTACCCCGCTCTCTCTACTACCCCGCTCTCTCTCTCTACCCGCTCTCTCTCTACTCCCGCTCTCTCTCTACCCCGCTCTCTCTCTCTACCCCGCTCTCTCTCTCACCCGCTCTCTCTCTCTACCCCGCTCTCTCTCTCTACCCCGCTCTCTCTCTACTCCCGCTCTCTCTCTCTACCCCGCTCTCTCTCTACTCCCGCTCTCTCTCTCTACCCCGCTCTCTCTCTCTACCCCGCTCTCTCTCCACCCCCGCTCTCTCTCTACCCGCTCTCTCTCTACCCCGCTCTCTCTCTACTCCCCGCTCTCTCTACTCCCGCTCTCTCTCTCTACCCGCTCTCTCTCTACTCCCGCTCTCTCTACCCCGTCTCTCTCTCTACCCCGCTCTCTCTCTACTCCCCGCTCTCTCTCTCTACCCCGTTCTCTCTCTACTCCCGCTCTCTCTCTACCCCGCTCTCTCTCTACCCCGTTCTCTCTCTCTACCCCGCTCTCTCTCTCTACCCCGCTCTCTCTCTCTACCCCCGCTCTCTCTCTACCCCCGCTCTCTCTCTACCCCGCTCTCTCTCTCTACCCCGCTCTCTCTCTACCCCGCTCTCTCTCTCTACCCCGCTCTCTCTCTACCCCGCTCTCTCTCTCTACCCCGCTCTCTCTCTCTACCCCGCTCTCTCTCTACCCCGCTCTCTCTCTACCCCGCTCTCTCTCTCTACCCCGCTCTCTCTCTCTACCCCGCTCTCTCTCTCTACCCCGCTCTCTCTCTACCCCCGCTCTCTCTTCTCCCGCTCTCTCTCTCTACCCCGCTCTCTCTCTCTACCCCGCTCTCTCTCTACCCCCGCTCTCTCTCTCTACCCCGCTCTCTCTCTCTACCCCGCTCTCTCTCTCTACCCCGCTCTCTCTCTCTACCCCGCTCTCTCTCTCTACCTCAAATCAATTCAAAGGGGCATGGGAAACATGTTTACAAAGCAAGTGAAATAAAAATGTTTACAGTAAACATTGCACTCATAAAGGTTTCAAAAGGATAAAGACGTTTCAAATGTTATATCAGCTATGTAGTGTTTTTAACAATGTGCAAATGGTTGTAGTACGAATAGTAGGGGATGTTAAGTAAACAGATCAATATTGGTTGTATTTACAATGTAGTTTATGCTCCTCTGGTTGCCCTTTTCATGGCAACGGGTCAAACATCTTGCTGCTGTGATTGCACATATTGATTGCGGTATTTCGCCTAACAGATATGGGAGGTCATCAATGTTTGGTTTGTTTTACATTTTTCTGTGGGTCTGAGTGATCTGTGGGAAATATGTGTCTCTAATATGGTCATACATTTGGCAGGAGGTTAGGACGTGCAGCTCAGTTTCCACCTCGTTTTGCGGGAAGTGTGCACATAGCCTGTCTTCTCTCGATAGCCAGGTCTGCCTACGGCGGCCTTTCTCAATAGCAAGGCTATGCTCACTGAGTCTGTACATAATCAAAGATTTTCTTTAATTTTGGGTCTGTCACAGTGGTCAGGTATTCTGCCACTGTGTACTCCCTGTTTAGGGCCAGAGAGCATTCCAGTTCTCTCTGCTTTTTGGTTGATTCTTTCCAGTGTGTGAAATAATGATATTTTTGTTTTCTCATGATTTGATTGGGTCTAATTGTGTTGCCGTCCTGGGTCTCTGTGGGGTCTGTTTGTGTTGGTGAACAGAGCCCCAGAACCAGCTGGCTGAAGGGACTCTTCTCCAGGGTTATCTCTCTGTAGGTGAGGGCTTTGTGATGGAATGTGTGGGCATCACTTCCTTTTAAGTGGTTGTAGAATTTAACAGTTATTTTATGGATTTTGATAATTAGCAGGAATTCTGCATACAGTCTCTTTTCAATTGGGTGTTAGTCCCATATTGTTAATTGTTGGTTGGTGAGTGGACCCCAGACCTCACAACCGTAGAGAGCAATGTGTTCTATAACTCATTGAAGTATTTTTTGCCAGCTCCTAATTGAGATTTTTGTCGAGTTTTATAACATTTAAGTCATTTAGCAGACACTCTTATCTAGAGCGATTTACAAATTGGTGCATTCAACTTAGGATAGCCAGTGGGACAACCACTTTTTTTATGGGGGGGGTGGGGGAGGGGGGGTGTAGAAGGATTACTTTTATACTATCCCAGGTATTCCTTAAAGAGGTAGGGTTTCAAGTGTCTCCGGAAGGTGGTCAGTGACTCCGCTGTCCTGGCGTCGTGAGGGAGCTTGTTCCACCATTGGGGTGCCAGAGCAGCGAACAGTTTTGACTGGGCTGAGCGGGAACTGTGCTTCCGTAGAGGTAGGGGAGCTAGCAGGCCAGAGGTGGATGAACGTAGTGCCCTCGTTTGGGTGTAGTGTCTGATCAGAGCCTGAAGGTAAGGAGGTGCCGTTCCCCCACAGCTCCGTAGGCAAGCACCATGGTCTTGTAGCAGATGCGAGCTTCAACTGGAAGCCAGTGGAGTGTGCGGAGGAGCGGGGTGACATGAGAGAACTTGGGAAGGTTGAACACCAGACGGGCTGCGGCGTTCTGGATAAGTTGTAGGGGTTTAATGTCACAGGCAGGGAGCCCAGCCAACAGCGAGTTGCAGTAATCCAGAGATGACAAGTGCCTGGATTAGGACCTGTGCCGCTTTCTGTGTAAGGTAGGGTCGTACTCTGCGAATGTTGTAGAGCATGAACCTGCAGGATCGGGTCACCGCTTTGATGTTAGCGGAGAACGACAGGGTGTTGTCCAGGGTCACGGCAAGGTTCTTTGCACTCTGGGAGGAAGACACAACAGAGTTGTCAACCGTGATGGCGAGATCATGGAGCGGGCAGTCCTTCCCTGGGAGGAAGAGCAGCTCCGTCTTGCCGAGGTTTAGCTTGAGCTGGTGATCCGACATCCACACTGATATGTCTGCCAGACATGCAGAGATGCGATTCGCCACCTGGTTATCAGAAGGGGGAAAGGAGAAAAATAAT
>NC_059215.1:47840488-47850488 GCF_020615455.1 Coregonus clupeaformis | reverse complement strand
GGGTTCTGCTGGTGTACAGCAATCTTTAAGTCATACCACAGATTCTCAATTGGATTGAGGTCTGGGCTTTGACTAGGCCATTCCAAGACATTTAAATGTTTCCCCTTAAACCACTCGAGTGTTGCTTTAGCAGTATGCTTAGGGTCATTGTCCTGCTGGAAGGTGAACCTCCGTCCCAATCTCAAATCTCTGGAAGACTGAAACAGGTTTCCCTCAAGAATTTCCCTGTATTTTTCCGCCATCCGTCTTTCCTTCAATTCTGACCGGTTTCCCAGTCCCTGCCGATGGGAAAAAAACAAACAAAAAAACATGGTGTTCTCGGGGTGATGAGAGGTGTTGGGTTTGCGCCAGACATAGCGTTTTCCTTGATGGCCAAAAAGCTCAATTTTAGTCTAATCTGACCAGAGTACCTTCTTCCATATGTTTGGGGAGTCTCCCACATGCCTTTTGGCGAACACCAAACGTGTTTGCTTATTTTGTTCTTTAAGCAATAGCTTTTTTCTGGCCACTCTTCCGTAAAGCCCAGCTCTGTGGAGTGTACGGCTTAAAGTGGTCCTATGGACAGATACTCCAATCTCTGCTGTGGAGCTTTGCAGCTCCTTCAGAGTTATCTTTGGTCTCTTTGTTGCCTCTCTGATTAATGCCCTCCTTGCCTGGTCTGTGAGTTTTGGTGGGCGGCCCTCTCTTGGTAGGTTTGTTGTGGAGCCATATTCTTTCCATTTTTTTATAATGGATTTAATGGTGCTCCGTGGGATGTTCAAAGTTTCTGATATTTTTTTCATAACCCAACCCTGATCTGTACTCCACAACTTTGTCCCTGACCTGTTTGGAGAGCTCCTTGGTCTTCATGGTGCCGCTTGCTTGGTGGTGCCCCTTGCTCAGTGGTGTTGCAGACTCTGGGGCCTTTCAGAACAGGTGTGTGTGTGTGTGTGTGTATATATATATATATATATATATATACTGAGATCATGTGACACTTAGATAATTGGTTGCACCAGATCTTATTTAGGGGCTTCATAGCAAAGGGGGTGAATACATATGCACGCACCACTTTTCCGTTATTTATTTTTTAGAATTTGGACTATTTTGTGTATGTCCATGACATGAAATCCAAATAAAAATCCATTTAAATTACAGGTTGTAATGCAACAAAATAGGAAAAACGGCAAGGGGGATGAATACTTTTGCAAGGCACTGTACGTGACGGTTTGCTTCACTAGTCACTCCTGTCTTGTTTCCCACCTGCACTGTGTACAGACAGTTGATGAGAGGGATGTGAGCTAGTCTCTCTCTGCTAGTCTGTCTGTCTCAGTCGTGCAGCACACAGAGGGTTTCGTTGCCCTGCCAACGCACACACTAGTGATGAGGGAAAAATAGATAGTTACATATTGCAATTGTATCCAGTGTTAGCTAGTGCTGGTCGGTTGACCTGCGCCAAAACTCCTGTATTCTTCATCCTATAGCTTGTTCTCCATCTTCTTTTTAAATAGTGAGCCAACATGTTTTCACCACTTTTATTTCCCTGACTGATCAAAACTTGTTTTCTCATGGCTCTCTCTTGTCTCTCTGCAGCAGACATATAGTGAGCAATATGTTTGGAACATCAAAACACAATAAAAAATTGCAGAATCGAAATACATATAGAGTGGTGAGAATCGCAATACATATCGTCTCGGCATCTAAGTATCGTGATAATATCGTATCGTGATGTCCCTGGCAATTCCCAGCCCTCACACACACACACACTCACACACACACACACACTTAAACACTGTGCCAACACACTAACACAGTGACAGCAGGAGTTATGTATTCACATTGCTGTGAGAAGCATTACTTTACCCTCTGCTTAATTAAGGGGAAACTCCCCTGACACCTGCTTAGCACAGCGCTATGCCAGCTGCTAGGCTAGCTGCTAGTCTAGTACAACTCAACCTGGGAGAGGCTAGCTGGCTTGGCACCACGTTAGCTAGCGCCTGGCATTCTGATAGCACAGGAGGCTACCTGGCCTGGCACAGTGCTAAGCTAGCTCCTAGCATGGCTGCTAGCACGAGAAGGCTACCTGGCCTGGCACAGTGCTAAGCTAGCTCCTAGCATGGATGCTAGCACGAGAGGCTACCTGGCCTAGCACAGTGGCCTTACGGAGGAATAACACTGCTCAAGGGAGGGGGGGGACAAGAGGCTGTGTGTAATGTGTATGTTATGTATGCACATTGTGTGAAGGCTTATGTGAGCAAGCATTAAGGTGAAGGCAGAGCAGCTCACCGGGCACGGAATGTTCTAAATGACAGCGGAAGTACCATAAATAAATAGAATGTCATTCTGTTTCTATGCGAAGTACTCAGTCTCCTGATGGGTATGTATGTGGCAGAGGTCAGTCAGTCTCTTCCTGGGTATGGGGCAGAGAGGTCAGTCAGTCAGGTAGCCAGTCAGTCTCTTCCTGGGTATGGGGCAGAGAGGTCAGTCAGTCAGGTAGCCAGTCAGTCTCTTCCTGGGTATGGGGCAGAGAGGTCAGTCAGTCAGGTAGCCAGTCAGTCTCTTCCTGGGTATGGGGCAGAGAGGTCAGTCAGTCAGGTAGCCAGTCAGTCTCTTCCTGGGTATGGGGCAGAGAGGTCAGTCAGTCAGGTAGCCAGTCAGTCTCTTCCTGGGTATGGGGCAGAGAGGTCAGTCAGTCAGGTAGCCAGTCAGTCTCTTCCTGGGTATGGGGCAGAGAGGTCAGTCAGTCAGGTAGCCAGTCAGTCTCTTCCTGGGTATGGGGCAGAGAGGTCAGTCAGTCAGGTAGCCAGTCAGTCTCTTCCTGGGTATGGGGCAGAGAGGTCAGTCAGTCAGGTAGCCAGTCAGTCTCTTCCTGGGTATGGGGCAGAGAGGTCAGTCAGTCAGGTAGCCAGTCAGTCTCTTCCTGGGTATGGGGCAGAGAGGTCAGTCAGTCAGGTAGCCAGTCAGTCTCTTCCTGGGTATGGGGCAGAGAGGCCAGTCAGTCAGGTAGCCAGTCAGTCTCTTCCTGGGTATGGGGCAGAGAGGCCAGTCAGTCTCTTCCTGGGTATGGGGCAGAGAGGTCAGTCAGTCAGGTAGCCAGTCAGTCTCTTCCTGGGTATGGGGCAGAGAGGCCAGTCAGTCTCTTCCTGGGTATGGGGCAGAGAGGCCAGTCAGTCTCTTCCTGGGTATGGGGCAGAGAGGTCAGTCAGTCTCTTCCTGGGTATGGGGCAGAGAGGCCAGTCAGTCTCTTCCTGGGTATGGGGCAGAGAGGCCAGTCAGTCTCTTCCTGGGTATGGGGCAGAGAGGTCAGTCAGTCTCTTCCTGGGTATGGGGCAGAGAGGCCAGTCAGTCTCTTCCTGGGTATGGGGCAGAGAGGTCAGTCAGTCTCTTCCTGGGTATGGGGCAGAGAGGCCAGTCAGTCTCTTCCTGGGTATGGGGCAGAGAGGCCAGTCAGTCTCTTCCTGGGTATGGGGCAGAGAGGTCAGTCAGTCAGTCATTGAGCCACGTTCCCGTCAGGATATCTTAAAATAGCCGTGAGGGGATTGAGACGGGACTGATTCCTGCTGTTATAACAGACAGGGGATGTTATCCAACCTTTATCCAAGCGGCTGGTCTGAGGCTATCCTCTGCTCTACAGACATAAGATGGAGAGGGGTAATTACATCTGCTCTGTATCCTCATACTCGGCTCCATCATTCATACTCAGCTCCATCATTCATTGAATCAGATAGCTCATTCATCACAAAACCCACTGATATTGCCAACTACTTGAACAATTTTTTCACTGGCAAGATTAGCAAATTTAGGCATGACATGCCAACAACAACATTCTGAACCTACACATCCATGCATAACTGACCAAATTATGAAAGACAAGCATTGTAATTTTTAATTCCGTAAAGTGAGTGTGGAAGAGGTGAAAAAAATATTGTTGTCTGTCAACAATGACAAGCCACCTGGGTCTGACAACTTGGATGGAAAATGACTGATGATGATAGCGGACGATATTGCCACTCCTATTTGCCATCTCTTCAATCTAAGGATACAGGAAAGTGTGGCCCTCAGGCTTGGAGGGAAGCTAAAGTCATTCCGCTACCTAAGAATAGTAAAGCCCCCTTTACTGGCTCATATAGCCGACCAATCAGCCTGTTACCAACCCTTACTAAACGTTTGGAAAAAATTGTGTTTGACCAGAGACAATGCTATTTCACAGTAAACAAATTAACAACAGATTTTCAGCACGCTTATAGGGAAGGGAATTCAACATTTACGGCACTTACACAAATGACTGATGATTAGCTGAGAGAAATTGATAATAAAAAGATTGTGGGAGCTGTTTTGTTAGACTTCAGTGCAGCTTTTGACGTTATCGGAATCTGCTGCTGGAAAAACGTATGTGTTATGGCTTTACATCCCCTGCTATAATGTAGATCGAGAGTTACTTGTCTAACAGAACACAGAGAGTGTTGTTTAATGGAAGCTTCTCCAACATAATCCAGGTAGAGTCAGGCATTCCCCAGGGCAGCTGTCTAGGCCCCTTTTTTCTATCTTTACTAATGACCTGCCACTGGCTTTGAGTAAAGCCAGTGTGTCTATGTATGCGGATGATTCAACACTATACATGTCAGCCACTACAGCGACTGAAATCACTGCAACACTTAACAAAGAGCTGCAGTAAGTTTCAGAATGGGTGACAAGAAACAAGTTAGTCCCAAATATTTCCAAAACTAAAAGCATTGTATTTGGGACAAATCATTCACTAAACCCTAAACCTTAACTAAATCTTGTAATGAATAATGTGGAAATGGAGCAAGTTGAGGAGACTAAACTGCTTGGAGTAACCCTGGATTGTAAACTGTCATGGTCAAAACATATTGATGCAACAGTAGCTAGGATGGGGAGAAGTCTGTTCATAATAAAGCGCCGTGCTGCCTTTTTAACAACACTATCAACAAGGCAGGTCCTACAGGCCCTAGTTTTGTCGCACCTGGATTACTGTCCAGTCGTGTGGTCAAGTGCCACAATGAGGGACTTGGGAAAATTACAATTGGCCCAGAACAGGGTGGCATGGCTGGTCCTTAAATGTACACTGAGAGTTAACATGAATAATATCTCCTGGCTCAAAGTAGAGGAGAGTTTGACATCATCACTACTTGTATTTGTGAGAGGTATTGACATGTTGAATGCACCGAGCTGTCTGTTTTAAACTACTAGCACACAGCTCGGACACCTATGCATACTACACAATAGTCCAAAACAGACAATTTTTTTATTTTACCCTTATTTTACCAGGTAAATTGACTGAGAACACATTCTTATTTACAGCAACAACCTGGGGAATAGTTACAGGGGAGAAGGGGGATGAATGAGCCAATTGGAAGCTGGGGATGATTAGGTGGCCATGATGGTATGAGGGCCACATTGGGAATTTAGCCAGGACACCGGGGTTAACACCCCTACTCTTACTATAGGTGCCGTGGGCTCGTTAGTGACCACAGAGGGTCAGGACACACGTTTAACGTCCCATCCGAAAGACAGCACCCTACACAGGGCAATGTCCCCAATCACTGCCCTGGGGCATTGGGATATTTAATTTTAGACCATTTTACTGGCCCTCCAACACCTCTTCCAGCAGCATCTGATCTCCCACCCAGGGACCGACCAGAAACAACCCTGCTTAACTTTAGAGACAATGGTATGCTGCTGACTATGGGAGGCGAACAGTGGGATGCAGGGTGGTATGCTGCTGACTATGGGAGGCGAACAGTGGGATGCAGGGTGGTATGCTGCTGACTATGGGAGGCGAACAGTGGGATGCAGGGTGGTATGCTGCTGACTATGGGAGGCGAACAGTGGGATGCAGGGTGGTATGCTGCTGACTATGGGAGGCGAACAGTGGGATGCAGGGTGGTATGCTGCCGACTATGGGAGGCGAACAGTGGGATGCAGGGTGGTATGCTGCTGACTATGGGAGGCGAACAGTGGGATGCAGGGTGGTATGCTGCTGCCTATGGGAGGCGAACAGTGGGATGCAGGGTGGTATGCTGCTGACTATGGGAGGCGAACAGTGGGATGCAGGGTGGTATGCTGCTGACTATGGGAGGCGAACAGTGGGATGCAGGGTGGTATGCTGCTGACTATGGGAGGCGAACAGTGGGATGCAGGGTGGTATGCTGCTGACTATGGGAGGCGAACAGTGGGATGCAGGGTGGTATGCTGCTGACTATGGGAGGCGAACAGTGGGATGCAGGGTGGTATGCTGCTGACTATGGGAGGCGAACAGTGGGATGCAGGGTGGTATGCTGCTGACTATGGGAGGCGAACAGTGGGATGCAGGGTGGTATGCTGCCGACTATGGGAGGCGAACAGTGGGATGCAGGGTGGTATGCTGCTGACTATGGGAGGCGATTCAGTACTACATAGAGCCATGACTACATGGAACTCTATTCCACATCAGGTAACTCATGCAAGCATTTAAAAAAACAGATAAAAATGTACCTTTTTGGAACAGCGGAGACTGTGAAGAGACACACACACGTACATACACACACACACACACACACACACACACACACACACACACACACACGTACAGCCTAATTACCTTAAAACTTAAATGAATAGCCTGGGCGTTTATTTGCTTATATCACTGAACACAGCAGGCCCTTATTAGAGACTGGCTTTTATTTGAGCCAGGCGTCTATTTTCTTAATGCACACAGCTTTTGCATTAATTGTTTAATTCCAGCATTTTAATCAACTTCTTCATTTCCTGCGCTGTGTTATCATTTACACACTTTGTCACGTTTCTATTGTCTTAATAATGACTGTTTCAAACAAACAAACAAAAAATCCTTAACAACAATTATTCTCCTCTGACTGTGCATTTTCGGCAGTTCTTACTTTTGCCACTAGAGGGCGATCAACAGATTTCTGAGGGTCTGTACTCCCCAAGGTGTTGACTGCAAGTTAGCTAAATCTTTCCCCATGTGATGTCGTGCTGTGCTCCCCCTCTCCTTTTCCCCTGACTATAAAGCTGTCTGATGGTCTGACCCAGCCCAGACTGACATAAAACCATTTGCACACTTAACACCACCAGAGAGAGAGGGTGAGATGTTTAGTCCAAATGTGCTTTGTGTGTAATTAGCCTCTCCTCCATTTCTCTGCCCTTCCATCCTCAGTGCTGCTATGTTGGGACTGGGGCTGGGAGAGAAAAAGAGAGTGCAAGGTAGACCAGAAATGGAGTGAAAGAGAGAGCGAGGCAGACAGAAAGAGAGGAGCATAGATGGAAGGATGGCTGGGAGAGCGAAAGAGGGAGAGAGTGGGGCTGAGAGGGAAGGATGGCTGCTGCTACGGCTGCTGATGGGGCTCTGTTGATAAATGTTCCAGGCTGACGGCTCAATGTGCTTACCTAATGGGAGCCTCAGCCGCTCTCTCTCGTCACACACACTGCAGTTTTCTCTTTCCCTCCCTCCCTCCCTCCCTCCCTCCCTCCCTCCCTCCCTCCCTCCCTCCCTCCTCCCTCCCTCCTCCCTCCCTCCCTCCCTCCCTCCCTCCCCCTCTCTCCTTCGCTCTCTCTCTCGCCCCCCCACCTCTCGCTCTCTGTTGCCCTCCCCGTCTCTCTATCCCTCTCTTTCCTGTGGAGTTAGAGACAGGCTATGCTTGGCTAAGCACAGAGCACACAGAACACACACTCCATTTCTCAAAGGTTAATGGAGCTGCCTCATAACGCACACTAATCACCTGGTAATCACTTTCCTTTGGGTTGTTACAAAGTAAGGGCAGCAGTAATGACGGCAGGCGGCCATTTTAGGCATGCGGTTTCCTTTGGGTTGATAGAAAGTAAGGGTAGTGGTGATGACGACAGGCGGCCATTTTGGGGATGCGGTTTCCTTTGGGTTGATATTAATTAAGGGCAGCGCGGGGATAGGGCTGGGTGATATGTCCCAAAATATATCACAATATATTTCTAATATTCTATGGTATTTGACGGTATTTTATGTTTTTGAATTCTAAATATGTAGCCGTGATGACGACGGGGTCATTTTGGGGATGCAGTTTCCTTTGGGTTGATATGAAGTAAGGGCAGCCGTGGATGGTTTTACTATGGTATAAACAGAAAGAGATTGGTGTTAAGACGAGGCATGAAGAAAACATGTCAGTTAAATACCGTACATCAGGTATGATAGGATACTAAGGTCTGGCTAAAGCTAACAAAAGCATCATCCTTGGATTATAAAAAGATACGGACAATAAACTAGTAACTAACAAAACACTTCTCCAAACACTGTCATACTTCCAGTCCTAGATAGCCACACTGATTAGGGTGCAGGAGTCTAGTCAAAGATGACTATTATATTAACAAGATAGACGAGTGATCACTCTAACAATGGAAATACAATGATTGAAGGCAGGCGAGATCAGGTGGGACCATTCTAGCCAATGAGGGGGCAGATACGCACATCAACAGGCACATGTAAGTCGATTTTCTCAGTTGTCGGTATGCCACGTGCATCCTCTTATATCAGTACATTTGCAACAGTGTAAACATTACGACACTTCGATCAAATAAGCCTCTCGTAAATCGACACTCTCATAGACCTCCATACAAAAATGGGCTTATTTTACATGGACAGATTTCGGAGTAAATACTCTCTCTTCGCCTCTTCCTCTCTGGTCTTGTTAAGGTGTGTTTGGGGGAGGAAGTCCCGCCCCTGTGACTGGTAATTGGTGGAGAGTGAGGAAGTGAGTGGGACATTTCTACAGCTAACATGTAGTAGTCCCAGAGACTGAAGTGGAAGTGCACACCCCACTTTCTGGTTCAATGAAAGTTAATGAACCAAGTAGACCAGACTCAGCTGCTATTGCATTGGTGTCAATCGGAGAGCCACCCAGTTAAGTAGACCAAAACTGACCATTTGTTTTCAATGGTAAACGGCCTGAGTGAACTATCTTCATTTATCCACCCTCTTTGGTAGTGTGTGGCCATTTTGTTAGCCTGGTCAAATATCTGTTTTTAAGTGCTGTATAGCCAACTCCCTACAATGATCTGGGACCAGGCTACCATTTTGTTCTACCATTGATATACATCCCTCCCTCCCCAGATCTAAAGGCGGTGAGAAGCTCGGTGTGTTAGATTGACTCTGTAATGGGTTGTTGTTGAGTCGGCTGTTGTTGTTGTCGTGTTCTACTGTAGTCTATTGCTGCTACTAAACCACTTTTAAAAACCTGCCATGTTGCTCACTACTACTCATCCTTATCTGACTCATTGTAGAACTGGCATGGCAATGAAACAAATAGAGAACTACCTTCAATGTTGTAATGGTATAGTCTAACAGGTTAGTAGTCCTAGACATCCTTGGTGTTTAAAATGGTTAGCCTGGTGCTAGGCTATTCTTAAAGCAAGGTCTTTATAAAGCAGTGTCTTTCCTCTTTATAAAAGCTCCTAGGCTGAGAGAAGCAGGGTGTTTATATAGTAAAGCTCCTAGGCTGAGAGAAGCAGGGTGTTTATATAGTAAAGCTCCTAGGCTGATAGAAGCAGGGTGTTTATATAGTAAAGCTCCTAGGCTGAGAGAAGCAGGGTGTTTATATAGTAAAGCTCCTAGGCTGAGAGAAGCAGGGTGTTTATATAGTAAAGCTCCTAGGCTGAGAGAAGCAGGGTGTTTATATAGTAAAGCTCCTAGGCTGAGAGAAGCAGGGTGTTTATATAGTAAAGCTCCTAGGCTGAGAGAAGCAGGGTGTTTATATAGTAAAGCTCCTAGGCTGAGAGAAGCAGGGTGTTTATATAGTAAAGCTCCTAGGCTGAGAGAAGCAGGGTGTTTATATAGTAAAGCTCCTAGGCTGAGAGAAGCAGGGTGTTTATATAGTAAAGCTCCTAGGCTGAGAGAAGCAGGGTGTTTATATAGTAAAGCTCCTAGGCTGAGAGAAGCAGGGTGTTTATATAGTAAAGCTCCTAGGCTGAGAGAAGCAGGATGTTTATATAGTAAAGCTCCTAGGCTGAGAGAAGCAGGATGTTTATATAGTAA